>NW_027468077.1:0-57695 GCF_965363235.1 Mytilus galloprovincialis
AATTTAACTAAATGGTTGGTATTTGCTTAAGGACCCTTTTGGCCAATTTTCACGAAATTAGCTTTTTGCTAGAACAGCAACTGAGACACGGTCATTATGGTTAAAACCCTAAATTTACCTTCAAATTCAAGATAAATACATGCTTTTTCCGATAAAAACAGTAGATATCACAAAAACGTTGCATTCTCTTCATACTTTGTCGACATTCGAGCCCACCCTAGATTTAGATATAGAAATGAATACAAATAGGAAACAGACTATAGCACGAACTCACGTTGATGAAAAGTCCATTTGACCCTGTTTCTCACTGTTTCACATTTTTCCCGAGCAAAATGTCTATTTTTGATATTTTTCAAAGCCTTATTAAAAAAAAAATGTCATTTCTCTATACGGTAGTGAAAAAAATTTCCGAAAAATAAGCGCCTGCGCCAAAAGTCGCGCTGGCGTCTATCTAGATGATATCACATCTTCAAAACATTATCTGATCTCTCTCTGAATTTGTAGAATTATTTTTTGCCCGCCGATCAGGCCAAAAATTGGAACTGATTTTTTCGCCAAATACGGTACTGGTCAAAGACACATGAAGATAATGTTAATTTATTGGCCTAATTTTTCGAAGGTCATCCAGCACTGATCATATTGTCAACTAAACCGTTCTGATATGGAAAAGCTACATCGAATTTTGAAGAATGGCTATATATGAAACCATTTCTTGAAAAAACACGTTTTTGAAACAGACTATAGTTTTTCAAAATGTTGAAAATATGATAATATTACTACTTTGGCAAGAGAAACTATTCTTGTACTACGATATTCAATGCCAAGATTAATTTTTCTACTTTGCAATTTAACTAAATGGTTGGTATTTGCTTAAGGACCCTTTTGGCCAATTTTCACGAAATTAGCTTTTTGCTAGAACAGCAACTGAGACACGGTCATTATGGTTAAAACCCTAAATTTACCTTCAAATTCAAGATAAATACATGCTTTTTCCGATAAAAACAGTAGATATCACAAAAACGTTGCATTCTCTTCATACTTTGTCGACATTCGAGCCCACCCTAGATTTAGATATAGAAATGAATACAAATAGGAAACAGACTATAGCACGAACTCACGTTGATGAAAAGTCCATTTGACCCTGTTTCTCACTGTTTCACATTTTTCCCGAGCAAAATGTCTATTTTTGATATTTTTCAAAGCCTTATTAAAAAAAAATGTCATTTCTCTATACGGTAGTGAAAAAAATTTCCGAAAAATAAGCGCCTGCGCCAAAAGTCGCGCTGGCGTCTATCTAGATGATATCACATCTTCAAAACATTATCTGATCTCTCTCTGAATTTGTAGAATTATTTTTTGCCCGCCGATCAGGCCAAAAATTGGAACTGATTTTTTCGCCAAATACGGTACTGGTCAAAGACACATGAAGATAATGTTAATTTATTGGCCTAATTTTTCGAAGGTCATCCAGCACTGATCATATTGTCAACTAAACCGTTCTGATATGGAAAAGCTACATCGAATTTTGAAGAATGGCTATATATGAAACCATTTCTTGAAAAAACACGTTTTTGAAACAGACTATAGTTTTTCAAAATGTTGAAAATATGATAATATTACTACTTTGGCAAGAGAAACTATTCTTGTACTACGATATTCAATGCCAAGATTAATTTTTCTACTTTGCAATTTAACTAAATGGTTGGTATTTGCTTAAGGACCCTTTTGGCCAATTTTCACGAAATTAGCTTTTTGCTAGAACAGCAACTGAGACACGGTCATTATGGTTAAAACCCTAAATTTACCTTCAAATTCAAGATAAATACATGCTTTTTCCGATAAAAACAGTAGATATCACAAAAACGTTGCATTCTCTTCATACTTTGTCGACATTCGAGCCCACCCTAGATTTAGATATAGAAATGAATACAAATAGGAAACAGACTATAGCACGAACTCACGTTGATGAAAAGTCCATTTGACCCTGTTTCTCACTGTTTCACATTTTTCCCGAGCAAAATGTCTATTTTTGATATTTTTCAAAGCCTTATTAAAAAAAAATGTCATTTCTCTATAGGTTACAAGAGCGCAATTATTCGTAATGCATTTTCCATAGGGTACCACTAGTGTTCCGTATTTTTTTCTCGAAGACTACACAAACTAGCGAAAAACGGGTGGCAGTTCCTGTTACTAGAAATGCCAGTGTTGCATTACAACCAAAAAAAAATATAGGGTCATGCGGCTCAAATTGCCTTAAAATGCAGTTGAAAAAAATCGTCTACTTTTTTCGCTTAATGAAAAAGGCATATTTTTAATGGCTCCGACGTGCAGAAATTGAAGATATTTTCTATACTTCGTAAAATGTGAATATGATTTTCGGCAATTTTTAAACCTAATTGGATAAGCTTTCGATTAAATGTAATTCCAATCCTGTATCAACCAATCAGAAGCCGTATCGGATTCTATTCTGAGTACCATCTTGGGGTAAAAAACTTGCCGGTTAAATGTAAACAAATAATTGCGCTCTTGTAACCTATACGGTAGTGAAAAAAATTTCCGAAAAATAAGCGCCTGCGCCAAAAGTCGCGCTGGCGTCTATCTAGATGATATCACATCTTCAAAACATTATCTGATCTCTCTCTGAATTTGTAGAATTATTTTTTGCCCGCCGATCAGGCCAAAAATTGGAACTGATTTTTTCGCCAAATACGGTACTGGTCAAAGACACATGAAGATAATGTTAATTTATTGGCCTAATTTTTCGAAGGTCATCCAGCACTGATCATATTGTCAACTAAACCGTTCTGATATGGAAAAGCTACATCGAATTTTGAAGAATGGCTATATATGAAACCATTTCTTGAAAAAACACGTTTTTGAAACAGACTATAGTTTTTCAAAATGTTGAAAATATGATAATATTACTACTTTGGCAAGAGAAACTATTCTTGTACTACGATATTCAATGCCAAGATTAATTTTTCTACTTTGCAATTTAACTAAATGGTTGGTATTTGCTTAAGGACCCTTTTGGCCAATTTTCACGAAATTAGCTTTTTGCTAGAACAGCAACTGAGACACGGTCATTATGGTTAAAACCCTAAATTTACCTTCAAATTCAAGATAAATACATGCTTTTTCCGATAAAAACAGTAGATATCACAAAAACGTTGCATTCTCTTCATACTTTGTCGACATTCGAGCCCACCCTAGATTTAGATATAGAAATGAATACAAATAGGAAACAGACTATAGCACGAACTCACGTTGATGAAAAGTCCATTTGACCCTGTTTCTCACTGTTTCACATTTTTCCCGAGCAAAATGTCTATTTTTGATATTTTTCAAAGCCTTATTAAAAAAAAATGTCATTTCTCTATAGGTTACAAGAGCGCAATTATTCGTAATGCATTTTCCATAGGGTACCACTAGTGTTCCGTATTTTTTTCTCGAAGACTACACAAACTAGCGAAAAACGGGTGGCAGTTCCTGTTACTAGAAATGCCAGTGTTGCATTACAACCAAAAAAAAATATAGGGTCATGCGGCTCAAATTGCCTTAAAATGCAGTTGAAAAAAATCGTCTACTTTTTTCGCTTAATGAAAAAGGCATATTTTTAATGGCTCCGACGTGCAGAAATTGAAGATATTTTCTATACTTCGTAAAATGTGAATATGATTTTCGGCAATTTTTAAACCTAATTGGATAAGCTTTCGATTAAATGTAATTCCAATCCTGTATCAACCAATCAGAAGCCGTATCGGATTCTATTCTGAGTACCATCTTGGGGTAAAAAACTTGCCGGTTAAATGTAAACAAATAATTGCGCTCTTGTAACCTATACGGTAGTGAAAAAAATTTCCGAAAAATAAGCGCCTGCGCCAAAAGTCGCGCTGGCGTCTATCTAGATGATATCACATCTTCAAAACATTATCTGATCTCTCTCTGAATTTGTAGAATTATTTTTTGCCCGCCGATCAGGCCAAAAATTGGAACTGATTTTTTCGCCAAATACGGTACTGGTCAAAGACACATGAAGATAATGTTAATTTATTGGCCTAATTTTTCGAAGGTCATCCAGCACTGATCATATTGTCAACTAAACCGTTCTGATATGGAAAAGCTACATCGAATTTTGAAGAATGGCTATATATGAAACCATTTCTTGAAAAAACACGTTTTTGAAACAGACTATAGTTTTTCAAAATGTTGAAAATATGATAATATTACTACTTTGGCAAGAGAAACTATTCTTGTACTACGATATTCAATGCCAAGATTAATTTTTCTACTTTGCAATTTAACTAAATGGTTGGTATTTGCTTAAGGACCCTTTTGGCCAATTTTCACGAAATTAGCTTTTTGCTAGAACAGCAACTGAGACACGGTCATTATGGTTAAAACCCTAAATTTACCTTCAAATTCAAGATAAATACATGCTTTTTCCGATAAAAACAGTAGATATCACAAAAACGTTGCATTCTCTTCATACTTTGTCGACATTCGAGCCCACCCTAGATTTAGATATAGAAATGAATACAAATAGGAAACAGACTATAGCACGAACTCACGTTGATGAAAAGTCCATTTGACCCTGTTTCTCACTGTTTCACATTTTTCCCGAGCAAAATGTCTATTTTTGATATTTTTCAAAGCCTTATTAAAAAAAAATGTCATTTCTCTATAGGTTACAAGAGCGCAATTATTCGTAATGCATTTTCCATAGGGTACCACTAGTGTTCCGTATTTTTTTCTCGAAGACTACACAAACTAGCGAAAAACGGGTGGCAGTTCCTGTTACTAGAAATGCCAGTGTTGCATTACAACCAAAAAAAAATATAGGGTCATGCGGCTCAAATTGCCTTAAAATGCAGTTGAAAAAAATCGTCTACTTTTTTCGCTTAATGAAAAAGGCATATTTTTAATGGCTCCGACGTGCAGAAATTGAAGATATTTTCTATACTTCGTAAAATGTGAATATGATTTTCGGCAATTTTTAAACCTAATTGGATAAGCTTTCGATTAAATGTAATTCCAATCCTGTATCAACCAATCAGAAGCCGTATCGGATTCTATTCTGAGTACCATCTTGGGGTAAAAAACTTGCCGGTTAAATGTAAACAAATAATTGCGCTCTTGTAACCTATACGGTAGTGAAAAAAATTTCCGAAAAATAAGCGCCTGCGCCAAAAGTCGCGCTGGCGTCTATCTAGATGATATCACATCTTCAAAACATTATCTGATCTCTCTCTGAATTTGTAGAATTATTTTTTGCCCGCCGATCAGGCCAAAAATTGGAACTGATTTTTTCGCCAAATACGGTACTGGTCAAAGACACATGAAGATAATGTTAATTTATTGGCCTAATTTTTCGAAGGTCATCCAGCACTGATCATATTGTCAACTAAACCGTTCTGATATGGAAAAGCTACATCGAATTTTGAAGAATGGCTATATATGAAACCATTTCTTGAAAAAACACGTTTTTGAAACAGACTATAGTTTTTCAAAATGTTGAAAATATGATAATATTACTACTTTGGCAAGAGAAACTATTCTTGTACTACGATATTCAATGCCAAGATTAATTTTTCTACTTTGCAATTTAACTAAATGGTTGGTATTTGCTTAAGGACCCTTTTGGCCAATTTTCACGAAATTAGCTTTTTGCTAGAACAGCAACTGAGACACGGTCATTATGGTTAAAACCCTAAATTTACCTTCAAATTCAAGATAAATACATGCTTTTTCCGATAAAAACAGTAGATATCACAAAAACGTTGCATTCTCTTCATACTTTGTCGACATTCGAGCCCACCCTAGATTTAGATATAGAAATGAATACAAATAGGAAACAGACTATAGCACGAACTCACGTTGATGAAAAGTCCATTTGACCCTGTTTCTCACTGTTTCACATTTTTCCCGAGCAAAATGTCTATTTTTGATATTTTTCAAAGCCTTATTAAAAAAAAATGTCATTTCTCTATAGGTTACAAGAGCGCAATTATTCGTAATGCATTTTCCATAGGGTACCACTAGTGTTCCGTATTTTTTTCTCGAAGACTACACAAACTAGCGAAAAACGGGTGGCAGTTCCTGTTACTAGAAATGCCAGTGTTGCATTACAACCAAAAAAAAATATAGGGTCATGCGGCTCAAATTGCCTTAAAATGCAGTTGAAAAAAATCGTCTACTTTTTTCGCTTAATGAAAAAGGCATATTTTTAATGGCTCCGACGTGCAGAAATTGAAGATATTTTCTATACTTCGTAAAATGTGAATATGATTTTCGGCAATTTTTAAACCTAATTGGATAAGCTTTCGATTAAATGTAATTCCAATCCTGTATCAACCAATCAGAAGCCGTATCGGATTCTATTCTGAGTACCATCTTGGGGTAAAAAACTTGCCGGTTAAATGTAAACAAATAATTGCGCTCTTGTAACCTATACGGTAGTGAAAAAAATTTCCGAAAAATAAGCGCCTGCGCCAAAAGTCGCGCTGGCGTCTATCTAGATGATATCACATCTTCAAAACATTATCTGATCTCTCTCTGAATTTGTAGAATTATTTTTTGCCCGCCGATCAGGCCAAAAATTGGAACTGATTTTTTCGCCAAATACGGTACTGGTCAAAGACACATGAAGATAATGTTAATTTATTGGCCTAATTTTTCGAAGGTCATCCAGCACTGATCATATTGTCAACTAAACCGTTCTGATATGGAAAAGCTACATCGAATTTTGAAGAATGGCTATATATGAAACCATTTCTTGAAAAAACACGTTTTTGAAACAGACTATAGTTTTTCAAAATGTTGAAAATATGATAATATTACTACTTTGGCAAGAGAAACTATTCTTGTACTACGATATTCAATGCCAAGATTAATTTTTCTACTTTGCAATTTAACTAAATGGTTGGTATTTGCTTAAGGACCCTTTTGGCCAATTTTCACGAAATTAGCTTTTTGCTAGAACAGCAACTGAGACACGGTCATTATGGTTAAAACCCTAAATTTACCTTCAAATTCAAGATAAATACATGCTTTTTCCGATAAAAACAGTAGATATCACAAAAACGTTGCATTCTCTTCATACTTTGTCGACATTCGAGCCCACCCTAGATTTAGATATAGAAATGAATACAAATAGGAAACAGACTATAGCACGAACTCACGTTGATGAAAAGTCCATTTGACCCTGTTTCTCACTGTTTCACATTTTTCCCGAGCAAAATGTCTATTTTTGATATTTTTCAAAGCCTTATTAAAAAAAAATGTCATTTCTCTATAGGTTACAAGAGCGCAATTATTCGTAATGCATTTTCCATAGGGTACCACTAGTGTTCCGTATTTTTTTCTCGAAGACTACACAAACTAGCGAAAAACGGGTGGCAGTTCCTGTTACTAGAAATGCCAGTGTTGCATTACAACCAAAAAAAAATATAGGGTCATGCGGCTCAAATTGCCTTAAAATGCAGTTGAAAAAAATCGTCTACTTTTTTCGCTTAATGAAAAAGGCATATTTTTAATGGCTCCGACGTGCAGAAATTGAAGATATTTTCTATACTTCGTAAAATGTGAATATGATTTTCGGCAATTTTTAAACCTAATTGGATAAGCTTTCGATTAAATGTAATTCCAATCCTGTATCAACCAATCAGAAGCCGTATCGGATTCTATTCTGAGTACCATCTTGGGGTAAAAAACTTGCCGGTTAAATGTAAACAAATAATTGCGCTCTTGTAACCTATACGGTAGTGAAAAAAATTTCCGAAAAATAAGCGCCTGCGCCAAAAGTCGCGCTGGCGTCTATCTAGATGATATCACATCTTCAAAACATTATCTGATCTCTCTCTGAATTTGTAGAATTATTTTTTGCCCGCCGATCAGGCCAAAAATTGGAACTGATTTTTTCGCCAAATACGGTACTGGTCAAAGACACATGAAGATAATGTTAATTTATTGGCCTAATTTTTCGAAGGTCATCCAGCACTGATCATATTGTCAACTAAACCGTTCTGATATGGAAAAGCTACATCGAATTTTGAAGAATGGCTATATATGAAACCATTTCTTGAAAAAACACGTTTTTGAAACAGACTATAGTTTTTCAAAATGTTGAAAATATGATAATATTACTACTTTGGCAAGAGAAACTATTCTTGTACTACGATATTCAATGCCAAGATTAATTTTTCTACTTTGCAATTTAACTAAATGGTTGGTATTTGCTTAAGGACCCTTTTGGCCAATTTTCACGAAATTAGCTTTTTGCTAGAACAGCAACTGAGACACGGTCATTATGGTTAAAACCCTAAATTTACCTTCAAATTCAAGATAAATACATGCTTTTTCCGATAAAAACAGTAGATATCACAAAAACGTTGCATTCTCTTCATACTTTGTCGACATTCGAGCCCACCCTAGATTTAGATATAGAAATGAATACAAATAGGAAACAGACTATAGCACGAACTCACGTTGATGAAAAGTCCATTTGACCCTGTTTCTCACTGTTTCACATTTTTCCCGAGCAAAATGTCTATTTTTGATATTTTTCAAAGCCTTATTAAAAAAAAATGTCATTTCTCTATAGGTTACAAGAGCGCAATTATTCGTAATGCATTTTCCATAGGGTACCACTAGTGTTCCGTATTTTTTTCTCGAAGACTACACAAACTAGCGAAAAACGGGTGGCAGTTCCTGTTACTAGAAATGCCAGTGTTGCATTACAACCAAAAAAAAATATAGGGTCATGCGGCTCAAATTGCCTTAAAATGCAGTTGAAAAAAATCGTCTACTTTTTTCGCTTAATGAAAAAGGCATATTTTTAATGGCTCCGACGTGCAGAAATTGAAGATATTTTCTATACTTCGTAAAATGTGAATATGATTTTCGGCAATTTTTAAACCTAATTGGATAAGCTTTCGATTAAATGTAATTCCAATCCTGTATCAACCAATCAGAAGCCGTATCGGATTCTATTCTGAGTACCATCTTGGGGTAAAAAACTTGCCGGTTAAATGTAAACAAATAATTGCGCTCTTGTAACCTATACGGTAGTGAAAAAAATTTCCGAAAAATAAGCGCCTGCGCCAAAAGTCGCGCTGGCGTCTATCTAGATGATATCACATCTTCAAAACATTATCTGATCTCTCTCTGAATTTGTAGAATTATTTTTTGCCCGCCGATCAGGCCAAAAATTGGAACTGATTTTTTCGCCAAATACGGTACTGGTCAAAGACACATGAAGATAATGTTAATTTATTGGCCTAATTTTTCGAAGGTCATCCAGCACTGATCATATTGTCAACTAAACCGTTCTGATATGGAAAAGCTACATCGAATTTTGAAGAATGGCTATATATGAAACCATTTCTTGAAAAAACACGTTTTTGAAACAGACTATAGTTTTTCAAAATGTTGAAAATATGATAATATTACTACTTTGGCAAGAGAAACTATTCTTGTACTACGATATTCAATGCCAAGATTAATTTTTCTACTTTGCAATTTAACTAAATGGTTGGTATTTGCTTAAGGACCCTTTTGGCCAATTTTCACGAAATTAGCTTTTTGCTAGAACAGCAACTGAGACACGGTCATTATGGTTAAAACCCTAAATTTACCTTCAAATTCAAGATAAATACATGCTTTTTCCGATAAAAACAGTAGATATCACAAAAACGTTGCATTCTCTTCATACTTTGTCGACATTCGAGCCCACCCTAGATTTAGATATAGAAATGAATACAAATAGGAAACAGACTATAGCACGAACTCACGTTGATGAAAAGTCCATTTGACCCTGTTTCTCACTGTTTCACATTTTTCCCGAGCAAAATGTCTATTTTTGATATTTTTCAAAGCCTTATTAAAAAAAAATGTCATTTCTCTATAGGTTACAAGAGCGCAATTATTCGTAATGCATTTTCCATAGGGTACCACTAGTGTTCCGTATTTTTTTCTCGAAGACTACACAAACTAGCGAAAAACGGGTGGCAGTTCCTGTTACTAGAAATGCCAGTGTTGCATTACAACCAAAAAAAAATATAGGGTCATGCGGCTCAAATTGCCTTAAAATGCAGTTGAAAAAAATCGTCTACTTTTTTCGCTTAATGAAAAAGGCATATTTTTAATGGCTCCGACGTGCAGAAATTGAAGATATTTTCTATACTTCGTAAAATGTGAATATGATTTTCGGCAATTTTTAAACCTAATTGGATAAGCTTTCGATTAAATGTAATTCCAATCCTGTATCAACCAATCAGAAGCCGTATCGGATTCTATTCTGAGTACCATCTTGGGGTAAAAAACTTGCCGGTTAAATGTAAACAAATAATTGCGCTCTTGTAACCTATACGGTAGTGAAAAAAATTTCCGAAAAATAAGCGCCTGCGCCAAAAGTCGCGCTGGCGTCTATCTAGATGATATCACATCTTCAAAACATTATCTGATCTCTCTCTGAATTTGTAGAATTATTTTTTGCCCGCCGATCAGGCCAAAAATTGGAACTGATTTTTTCGCCAAATACGGTACTGGTCAAAGACACATGAAGATAATGTTAATTTATTGGCCTAATTTTTCGAAGGTCATCCAGCACTGATCATATTGTCAACTAAACCGTTCTGATATGGAAAAGCTACATCGAATTTTGAAGAATGGCTATATATGAAACCATTTCTTGAAAAAACACGTTTTTGAAACAGACTATAGTTTTTCAAAATGTTGAAAATATGATAATATTACTACTTTGGCAAGAGAAACTATTCTTGTACTACGATATTCAATGCCAAGATTAATTTTTCTACTTTGCAATTTAACTAAATGGTTGGTATTTGCTTAAGGACCCTTTTGGCCAATTTTCACGAAATTAGCTTTTTGCTAGAACAGCAACTGAGACACGGTCATTATGGTTAAAACCCTAAATTTACCTTCAAATTCAAGATAAATACATGCTTTTTCCGATAAAAACAGTAGATATCACAAAAACGTTGCATTCTCTTCATACTTTGTCGACATTCGAGCCCACCCTAGATTTAGATATAGAAATGAATACAAATAGGAAACAGACTATAGCACGAACTCACGTTGATGAAAAGTCCATTTGACCCTGTTTCTCACTGTTTCACATTTTTCCCGAGCAAAATGTCTATTTTTGATATTTTTCAAAGCCTTATTAAAAAAAAATGTCATTTCTCTATAGGTTACAAGAGCGCAATTATTCGTAATGCATTTACCATAGGGTACCACTAGTGTTCCGTATTTTTTTCTCGAAGACTACACAAACTAGCGAAAAACGGGTGGCAGTTCCTGTTACTAGAAATGCCAGTGTTGCATTACAACCAAAAAAAAATATAGGGTCATGCGGCTCAAATTGCCTTAAAATGCAGTTGAAAAAAATCGTCTACTTTTTTCGCTTAATGAAAAAGGCATATTTTTAATGGCTCCGACGTGCAGAAATTGAAGATATTTTCTATACTTCGTAAAATGTGAATATGATTTTCGGCAATTTTTAAACCTAATTGGATAAGCTTTCGATTAAATGTAATTCCAATCCTGTATCAACCAATCAGAAGCCGTATCGGATTCTATTCTGAGTACCATCTTGGGGTAAAAAACTTGCCGGTTAAATGTAAACAAATAATTGCGCTCTTGTAACCTATACGGTAGTGAAAAAAATTTCCGAAAAATAAGCGCCTGCGCCAAAAGTCGCGCTGGCGTCTATCTAGATGATATCACATCTTCAAAACATTATCTGATCTCTCTCTGAATTTGTAGAATTATTTTTTGCCCGCCGATCAGGCCAAAAATTGGAACTGATTTTTTCGCCAAATACGGTACTGGTCAAAGACACATGAAGATAATGTTAATTTATTGGCCTAATTTTTCGAAGGTCATCCAGCACTGATCATATTGTCAACTAAACCGTTCTGATATGGAAAAGCTACATCGAATTTTGAAGAATGGCTATATATGAAACCATTTCTTGAAAAAACACGTTTTTGAAACAGACTATAGTTTTTCAAAATGTTGAAAATATGATAATATTACTACTTTGGCAAGAGAAACTATTCTTGTACTACGATATTCAATGCCAAGATTAATTTTTCTACTTTGCAATTTAACTAAATGGTTGGTATTTGCTTAAGGACCCTTTTGGCCAATTTTCACGAAATTAGCGTTTTGCTAGAACAGCAACTGAGACACGGTCATTATGGTTAAAACCCTAAATTTACCTTCAAATTCAAGATAAATACATGCTTTTTCCGATAAAAACAGTAGATATCACAAAAACGTTGCATTCTCTTCATACTTTGTCGACATTCGAGCCCACCCTAGATTTAGATATAGAAATGAATACAAATAGGAAACAGACTATAGCACGAACTCACGTTGATGAAAAGTCCATTTGACCCTGTTTCTCACTGTTTCACATTTTTCCCGAGCAAAATGTCTATTTTTGATATTTTTCAAAGCCTTATTAAAAAAAAATGTCATTTCTCTATAGGTTACAAGAGCGCAATTATTCGTAATGCATTTTCCATAGGGTACCACTAGTGTTCCGTATTTTTTTCTCGAAGACTACACAAACTAGCGAAAAACGGGTGGCAGTTCCTGTTACTAGAAATGCCAGTGTTGCATTACAACCAAAAAAAAATATAGGGTCATGCGGCTCAAATTGCCTTAAAATGCAGTTGAAAAAAATCGTCTACTTTTTTCGCTTAATGAAAAAGGCATATTTTTAATGGCTCCGACGTGCAGAAATTGAAGATATTTTCTATACTTCGTAAAATGTGAATATGATTTTCGGCAATTTTTAAACCTAATTGGATAAGCTTTCGATTAAATGTAATTCCAATCCTGTATCAACCAATCAGAAGCCGTATCGGATTCTATTCTGAGTACCATCTTGGGGTAAAAAACTTGCCGGTTAAATGTAAACAAATAATTGCGCTCTTGTAACCTATACGGTAGTGAAAAAAATTTCCGAAAAATAAGCGCCTGCGCCAAAAGTCGCGCTGGCGTCTATCTAGATGATATCACATCTTCAAAACATTATCTGATCTCTCTCTGAATTTGTAGAATTATTTTTTGCCCGCCGATCAGGCCAAAAATTGGAACTGATTTTTTCGCCAAATACGGTACTGGTCAAAGACACATGAAGATAATGTTAATTTATTGGCCTAATTTTTCGAAGGTCATCCAGCACTGATCATATTGTCAACTAAACCGTTCTGATATGGAAAAGCTACATCGAATTTTGAAGAATGGCTATATATGAAACCATTTCTTGAAAAAACACGTTTTTGAAACAGACTATAGTTTTTCAAAATGTTGAAAATATGATAATATTACTACTTTGGCAAGAGAAACTATTCTTGTACTACGATATTCAATGCCAAGATTAATTTTTCTACTTTGCAATTTAACTAAATGGTTGGTATTTGCTTAAGGACCCTTTTGGCCAATTTTCACGAAATTAGCTTTTTGCTAGAACAGCAACTGAGACACGGTCATTATGGTTAAAACCCTAAATTTACCTTCAAATTCAAGATAAATACATGCTTTTTCCGATAAAAACAGTAGATATCACAAAAACGTTGCATTCTCTTCATACTTTGTCGACATTCGAGCCCACCCTAGATTTAGATATAGAAATGAATACAAATAGGAAACAGACTATAGCACGAACTCACGTTGATGAAAAGTCCATTTGACCCTGTTTCTCACTGTTTCACATTTTTCCCGAGCAAAATGTCTATTTTTGATATTTTTCAAAGCCTTATTAAAAAAAAATGTCATTTCTCTATAGGTTACAAGAGCGCAATTATTCGTAATGCATTTTCCATAGGGTACCACTAGTGTTCCGTATTTTTTTCTCGAAGACTACACAAACTAGCGAAAAACGGGTGGCAGTTCCTGTTACTAGAAATGCCAGTGTTGCATTACAACCAAAAAAAAATATAGGGTCATGCGGCTCAAATTGCCTTAAAATGCAGTTGAAAAAAATCGTCTACTTTTTTCGCTTAATGAAAAAGGCATATTTTTAATGGCTCCGACGTGCAGAAATTGAAGATATTTTCTATACTTCGTAAAATGTGAATATGATTTTCGGCAATTTTTAAACCTAATTGGATAAGCTTTCGATTAAATGTAATTCCAATCCTGTATCAACCAATCAGAAGCCGTATCGGATTCTATTCTGAGTACCATCTTGGGGTAAAAAACTTGCCGGTTAAATGTAAACAAATAATTGCGCTCTTGTAACCTATACGGTAGTGAAAAAAATTTCCGAAAAATAAGCGCCTGCGCCAAAAGTCGCGCTGGCGTCTATCTAGATGATATCACATCTTCAAAACATTATCTGATCTCTCTCTGAATTTGTAGAATTATTTTTTGCCCGCCGATCAGGCCAAAAATTGGAACTGATTTTTTCGCCAAATACGGTACTGGTCAAAGACACATGAAGATAATGTTAATTTATTGGCCTAATTTTTCGAAGGTCATCCAGCACTGATCATATTGTCAACTAAACCGTTCTGATATGGAAAAGCTACATCGAATTTTGAAGAATGGCTATATATGAAACCATTTCTTGAAAAAACACGTTTTTGAAACAGACTATAGTTTTTCAAAATGTTGAAAATATGATAATATTACTACTTTGGCAAGAGAAACTATTCTTGTACTACGATATTCAATGCCAAGATTAATTTTTCTACTTTGCAATTTAACTAAATGGTTGGTATTTGCTTAAGGACCCTTTTGGCCAATTTTCACGAAATTAGCTTTTTGCTAGAACAGCAACTGAGACACGGTCATTATGGTTAAAACCCTAAATTTACCTTCAAATTCAAGATAAATACATGCTTTTTCCGATAAAAACAGTAGATATCACAAAAACGTTGCATTCTCTTCATACTTTGTCGACATTCGAGCCCACCCTAGATTTAGATATAGAAATGAATACAAATAGGAAACAGACTATAGCACGAACTCACGTTGATGAAAAGTCCATTTGACCCTGTTTCTCACTGTTTCACATTTTTCCCGAGCAAAATGTCTATTTTTGATATTTTTCAAAGCCTTATTAAAAAAAAATGTCATTTCTCTATAGGTTACAAGAGCGCAATTATTCGTAATGCATTTTCCATAGGGTACCACTAGTGTTCCGTATTTTTTTCTCGAAGACTACACAAACTAGCGAAAAACGGGTGGCAGTTCCTGTTACTAGAAATGCCAGTGTTGCATTACAACCAAAAAAAAATATAGGGTCATGCGGCTCAAATTGCCTTAAAATGCAGTTGAAAAAAATCGTCTACTTTTTTCGCTTAATGAAAAAGGCATATTTTTAATGGCTCCGACGTGCAGAAATTGAAGATATTTTCTATACTTCGTAAAATGTGAATATGATTTTCGGCAATTTTTAAACCTAATTGGATAAGCTTTCGATTAAATGTAATTCCAATCCTGTATCAACCAATCAGAAGCCGTATCGGATTCTATTCTGAGTACCATCTTGGGGTAAAAAACTTGCCGGTTAAATGTAAACAAATAATTGCGCTCTTGTAACCTATACGGTAGTGAAAAAAATTTCCGAAAAATAAGCGCCTGCGCCAAAAGTCGCGCTGGCGTCTATCTAGATGATATCACATCTTCAAAACATTATCTGATCTCTCTCTGAATTTGTAGAATTATTTTTTGCCCGCCGATCAGGCCAAAAATTGGAACTGATTTTTTCGCCAAATACGGTACTGGTCAAAGACACATGAAGATAATGTTAATTTATTGGCCTAATTTTTCGAAGGTCATCCAGCACTGATCATATTGTCAACTAAACCGTTCTGATATGGAAAAGCTACATCGAATTTTGAAGAATGGCTATATATGAAACCATTTCTTGAAAAAACACGTTTTTGAAACAGACTATAGTTTTTCAAAATGTTGAAAATATGATAATATTACTACTTTGGCAAGAGAAACTATTCTTGTACTACGATATTCAATGCCAAGATTAATTTTTCTACTTTGCAATTTAACTAAATGGTTGGTATTTGCTTAAGGACCCTTTTGGCCAATTTTCACGAAATTAGCTTTTTGCTAGAACAGCAACTGAGACACGGTCATTATGGTTAAAACCCTAATTTTACCTTCAAATTCAAGATAAATACATGCTTTTTCCGATAAAAACAGTAGATATCACAAAAACGTTGCATTCTCTTCATACTTTGTCGACATTCGAGCCCACCCTAGATTTAGATATAGAAATGAATACAAATAGGAAACAGACTATAGCACGAACTCACGTTGATGAAAAGTCCATTTGACCCTGTTTCTCACTGTTTCACATTTTTCCCGAGCAAAATGTCTATTTTTGATATTTTTCAAAGCCTTATTAAAAAAAAATGTCATTTCTCTATAGGTTACAAGAGCGCAATTATTCGTAATGCATTTTCCATAGGGTACCACTAGTGTTCCGTATTTTTTTCTCGAAGACTACACAAACTAGCGAAAAACGGGTGGCAGTTCCTGTTACTAGAAATGCCAGTGTTGCATTACAACCAAAAAAAAATATAGGGTCATGCGGCTCAAATTGCCTTAAAATGCAGTTGAAAAAAATCGTCTACTTTTTTCGCTTAATGAAAAAGGCATATTTTTAATGGCTCCGACGTGCAGAAATTGAAGATATTTTCTATACTTCGTAAAATGTGAATATGATTTTCGGCAATTTTTAAACCTAATTGGATAAGCTTTCGATTAAATGTAATTCCAATCCTGTATCAACCAATCAGAAGCCGTATCGGATTCTATTCTGAGTACCATCTTGGGGTAAAAAACTTGCCGGTTAAATGTAAACAAATAATTGCGCTCTTGTAACCTATACGGTAGTGAAAAAAATTTCCGAAAAATAAGCGCCTGCGCCAAAAGTCGCGCTGGCGTCTATCTAGATGATATCACATCTTCAAAACATTATCTGATCTCTCTCTGAATTTGTAGAATTATTTTTTGCCCGCCGATCAGGCCAAAAATTGGAACTGATTTTTTCGCCAAATACGGTACTGGTCAAAGACACATGAAGATAATGTTAATTTATTGGCCTAATTTTTCGAAGGTCATCCAGCACTGATCATATTGTCAACTAAACCGTTCTGATATGGAAAAGCTACATCGAATTTTGAAGAATGGCTATATATGAAACCATTTCTTGAAAAAACACGTTTTTGAAACAGACTATAGTTTTTCAAAATGTTGAAAATATGATAATATTACTACTTTGGCAAGAGAAACTATTCTTGTACTACGATATTCAATGCCAAGATTAATTTTTCTACTTTGCAATTTAACTAAATGGTTGGTATTTGCTTAAGGACCCTTTTGGCCAATTTTCACGAAATTAGCTTTTTGCTAGAACAGCAACTGAGACACGGTCATTATGGTTAAAACCCTAAATTTACCTTCAAATTCAAGATAAATACATGCTTTTTCCGATAAAAACAGTAGATATCACAAAAACGTTGCATTCTCTTCATACTTTGTCGACATTCGAGCCCACCCTAGATTTAGATATAGAAATGAATACAAATAGGAAACAGACTATAGCACGAACTCACGTTGATGAAAAGTCCATTTGACCCTGTTTCTCACTGTTTCACATTTTTCCCGAGCAAAATGTCTATTTTTGATATTTTTCAAAGCCTTATTAAAAAAAAATGTCATTTCTCTATAGGTTACAAGAGCGCAATTATTCGTAATGCATTTTCCATAGGGTACCACTAGTGTTCCGTATTTTTTTCTCGAAGACTACACAAACTAGCGAAAAACGGGTGGCAGTTCCTGTTACTAGAAATGCCAGTGTTGCATTACAACCAAAAAAAAATATAGGGTCATGCGGCTCAAATTGCCTTAAAATGCAGTTGAAAAAAATCGTCTACTTTTTTCGCTTAATGAAAAAGGCATATTTTTAATGGCTCCGACGTGCAGAAATTGAAGATATTTTCTATACTTCGTAAAATGTGAATATGATTTTCGGCAATTTTTAAACCTAATTGGATAAGCTTTCGATTAAATGTAATTCCAATCCTGTATCAACCAATCAGAAGCCGTATCGGATTCTATTCTGAGTACCATCTTGGGGTAAAAAACTTGCCGGTTAAATGTAAACAAATAATTGCGCTCTTGTAACCTATACGGTAGTGAAAAAAATTTCCGAAAAATAAGCGCCTGCGCCAAAAGTCGCGCTGGCGTCTATCTAGATGATATCACATCTTCAAAACATTATCTGATCTCTCTCTGAATTTGTAGAATTATTTTTTGCCCGCCGATCAGGCCAAAAATTGGAACTGATTTTTTCGCCAAATACGGTACTGGTCAAAGACACATGAAGATAATGTTAATTTATTGGCCTAATTTTTCGAAGGTCATCCAGCACTGATCATATTGTCAACTAAACCGTTCTGATATGGAAAAGCTACATCGAATTTTGAAGAATGGCTATATATGAAACCATTTCTTGAAAAAACACGTTTTTGAAACAGACTATAGTTTTTCAAAATGTTGAAAATATGATAATATTACTACTTTGGCAAGAGAAACTATTCTTGTACTACGATATTCAATGCCAAGATTAATTTTTCTACTTTGCAATTTAACTAAATGGTTGGTATTTGCTTAAGGACCCTTTTGGCCAATTTTCACGAAATTAGCTTTTTGCTAGAACAGCAACTGAGACACGGTCATTATGGTTAAAACCCTAAATTTACCTTCAAATTCAAGATAAATACATGCTTTTTCCGATAAAAACAGTAGATATCACAAAAACGTTGCATTCTCTTCATACTTTGTCGACATTCGAGCCCACCCTAGATTTAGATATAGAAATGAATACAAATAGGAAACAGACTATAGCACGAACTCACGTTGATGAAAAGTCCATTTGACCCTGTTTCTCACTGTTTCACATTTTTCCCGAGCAAAATGTCTATTTTTGATATTTTTCAAAGCCTTATTAAAAAAAAATGTCATTTCTCTATAGGTTACAAGAGCGCAATTATTCGTAATGCATTTTCCATAGGGTACCACTAGTGTTCCGTATTTTTTTCTCGAAGACTACACAAACTAGCGAAAAACGGGTGGCAGTTCCTGTTACTAGAAATGCCAGTGTTGCATTACAACCAAAAAAAAATATAGGGTCATGCGGCTCAAATTGCCTTAAAATGCAGTTGAAAAAAATCGTCTACTTTTTTCGCTTAATGAAAAAGGCATATTTTTAATGGCTCCGACGTGCAGAAATTGAAGATATTTTCTATACTTCGTAAAATGTGAATATGATTTTCGGCAATTTTTAAACCTAATTGGATAAGCTTTCGATTAAATGTAATTCCAATCCTGTATCAACCAATCAGAAGCCGTATCGGATTCTATTCTGAGTACCATCTTGGGGTAAAAAACTTGCCGGTTAAATGTAAACAAATAATTGCGCTCTTGTAACCTATACGGTAGTGAAAAAAATTTCCGAAAAATAAGCGCCTGCGCCAAAAGTCGCGCTGGCGTCTATCTAGATGATATCACATCTTCAAAACATTATCTGATCTCTCTCTGAATTTGTAGAATTATTTTTTGCCCGCCGATCAGGCCAAAAATTGGAACTGATTTTTTCGCCAAATACGGTACTGGTCAAAGACACATGAAGATAATGTTAATTTATTGGCCTAATTTTTCGAAGGTCATCCAGCACTGATCATATTGTCAACTAAACCGTTCTGATATGGAAAAGCTACATCGAATTTTGAAGAATGGCTATATATGAAACCATTTCTTGAAAAAACACGTTTTTGAAACAGACTATAGTTTTTCAAAATGTTGAAAATATGATAATATTACTACTTTGGCAAGAGAAACTATTCTTGTACTACGATATTCAATGCCAAGATTAATTTTTCTACTTTGCAATTTAACTAAATGGTTGGTATTTGCTTAAGGACCCTTTTGGCCAATTTTCACGAAATTAGCTTTTTGCTAGAACAGCAACTGAGACACGGTCATTATGGTTAAAACCCTAAATTTACCTTCAAATTCAAGATAAATACATGCTTTTTCCGATAAAAACAGTAGATATCACAAAAACGTTGCATTCTCTTCATACTTTGTCGACATTCGAGCCCACCCTAGATTTAGATATAGAAATGAATACAAATAGGAAACAGACTATAGCACGAACTCACGTTGATGAAAAGTCCATTTGACCCTGTTTCTCACTGTTTCACATTTTTCCCGAGCAAAATGTCTATTTTTGATATTTTTCAAAGCCTTATTAAAAAAAAATGTCATTTCTCTATAGGTTACAAGAGCGCAATTATTCGTAATGCATTTTCCATAGGGTACCACTAGTGTTCCGTATTTTTTTCTCGAAGACTACACAAACTAGCGAAAAACGGGTGGCAGTTCCTGTTACTAGAAATGCCAGTGTTGCATTACAACCAAAAAAAAATACAGGGTCATGCGGCTCAAATTGCCTTAAAATGCAGTTGAAAAAAATCGTCTACTTTTTTCGCTTAATGAAAAAGGCATATTTTTAACGGCTCCGACGTGCAGAAATTGAAGATATTTTCTATACTTCGTAAAATGTGAATATGATTTTCGGCAATTTTTAAACCTAATTGGATAAGCTTTCGATTAAATGTAATTCCAATCCTGTATCAACCAATCAGAAGCCGTATCGGATTCTATTCTGAGTACCATCTTGGGGTAAAAAACTTGCCGGTTAAATGTAAACAAATAATTGCGCTCTTGTAACCTATACGGTAGTGAAAAAAATTTCCGAAAAATAAGCGCCTGCGCCAAAAGTCGCGCTGGCGTCTATCTAGATGATATCACATCTTCAAAACATTATCTGATCTCTCTCTGAATTTGTAGAATTATTTTTTGCCCGCCGATCAGGCCAAAAATTGGAACTGATTTTTTCGCCAAATACGGTACTGGTCAAAGACACATGAAGATAATGTTAATTTATTGGCCTAATTTTTCGAAGGTCATCCAGCACTGATCATATTGTCAACTAAACCGTTCTGATATGGAAAAGCTACATCGAATTTTGAAGAATGGCTATATATGAAACCATTTCTTGAAAAAACACGTTTTTGAAACAGACTATAGTTTTTCAAAATGTTGAAAATATGATAATATTACTACTTTGGCAAGAGAAACTATTCTTGTACTACGATATTCAATGCCAAGATTAATTTTTCTACTTTGCAATTTAACTAAATGGTTGGTATTTGCTTAAGGACCCTTTTGGCCAATTTTCACGAAATTAGCTTTTTGCTAGAACAGCAACTGAGACACGGTCATTATGGTTAAAACCCTAAATTTACCTTCAAATTCAAGATAAATACATGCTTTTTCCGATAAAAACAGTAGATATCACAAAAACGTTGCATTCTCTTCATACTTTGTCGACATTCGAGCCCACCCTAGATTTAGATATAGAAATGACTACAAATAGGAAACAGACTATAGCACGAACTCACGTTGATGAAAAGTCCATTTGACCCTGTTTCTCACTGTTTCACATTTTTCCCGAGCAAAATGTCTATTTTTGATATTTTTCAAAGCCTTATTAAAAAAAAATGTCATTTCTCTATAGGTTACAAGAGCGCAATTATTCGTAATGCATTTTCCATAGGGTACCACTAGTGTTCCGTATTTTTTTCTCGAAGACTACACAAACTAGCGAAAAACGGGTGGCAGTTCCTGTTACTAGAAATGCCAGTGTTGCATTACAACCAAAAAAAAATATAGGGTCATGCGGCTCAAATTGCCTTAAAATGCAGTTGAAAAAAATCGTCTACTTTTTTCGCTTAATGAAAAAGGCATATTTTTAATGGCTCCGACGTGCAGAAATTGAAGATATTTTCTATACTTCGTAAAATGTGAATATGATTTTCGGCAATTTTTAAACCTAATTGGATAAGCTTTCGATTAAATGTAATTCCAATCCTGTATCAACCAATCAGAAGCCGTATCGGATTCTATTCTGAGTACCATCTTGGGGTAAAAAACTTGCCGGTTAAATGTAAACAAATAATTGCGCTCTTGTAACCTATACGGTAGTGAAAAAAATTTCCGAAAAATAAGCGCCTGCGCCAAAAGTCGCGCTGGCGTCTATCTAGATGATATCACATCTTCAAAACATTATCTGATCTCTCTCTGAATTTGTAGAATTATTTTTTGCCCGCCGATCAGGCCAAAAATTGGAACTGATTTTTTCGCCAAATACGGTACTGGTCAAAGACACATGAAGATAATGTTAATTTATTGGCCTAATTTTTCGAAGGTCATCCAGCACTGATCATATTGTCAACTAAACCGTTCTGATATGGAAAAGCTACATCGAATTTTGAAGAATGGCTATATATGAAACCATTTCTTGAAAAAACACGTTTTTGAAACAGACTATAGTTTTTCAAAATGTTGAAAATATGATAATATTACTACTTTGGCAAGAGAAACTATTCTTGTACTACGATATTCAATGCCAAGATTAATTTTTCTACTTTGCAATTTAACTAAATGGTTGGTATTTGCTTAAGGACCCTTTTGGCCAATTTTCACGAAATTAGCTTTTTGCTAGAACAGCAACTGAGACACGGTCATTATGGTTAAAACCCTAAATTTACCTTCAAATTCAAGATAAATACATGCTTTTTCCGATAAAAACAGTAGATATCACAAAAACGTTGCATTCTCTTCATACTTTGTCGACATTCGAGCCCACCCTAGATTTAGATATAGAAATGACTACAAATAGGAAACAGACTATAGCACGAACTCACGTTGATGAAAAGTCCATTTGACCCTGTTTCTCACTGTTTCACATTTTTCCCGAGCAAAATGTCTATTTTTGATATTTTTCAAAGCCTTATTAAAAAAAAATGTCATTTCTCTATAGGTTACAAGAGCGCAATTATTCGTAATGCATTTTCCATAGGGTACCACTAGTGTTCCGTATTTTTTTCTCGAAGACTACACAAACTAGCGAAAAACGGGTGGCAGTTCCTGTTACTAGAAATGCCAGTGTTGCATTACAACCAAAAAAAAATATAGGGTCATGCGGCTCAAATTGCCTTAAAATGCAGTTGAAAAAAATCGTCTACTTTTTTTCGCTTAATGAAAAAGGCATATTTTTAATGGCTCCGACGTGCAGAAATTGAAGATATTTTCTATACTTCGTAAAATGTGAATATGATTTTCGGCAATTTTTAAACCTAATTGGATAAGCTTTCGATTAAATGTAATTCCAATCCTGTATCAACCAATCAGAAGCCGTATCGGATTCTATTCTGAGTACCATCTTGGGGTAAAAAACTTGCCGGTTAAATGTAAACAAATAATTGCGCTCTTGTAACCTATACGGTAGTGAAAAAAATTTCCGAAAAATAAGCGCCTGCGCCAAAAGTCGCGCTGGCGTCTATCTAGATGATATCACATCTTCAAAACATTATCTGATCTCTCTCTGAATTTGTAGAATTATTTTTTGCCCGCCGATCAGGCCAAAAATTGGAACTGATTTTTTCGCCAAATACGGTACTGGTCAAAGACACATGAAGATAATGTTAATTTATTGGCCTAATTTTTCGAAGGTCATCCAGCACTGATCATATTGTCAACTAAACCGTTCTGATATGGAAAAGCTACATCGAATTTTGAAGAATGGCTATATATGAAACCATTTCTTGAAAAAACACGTTTTTGAAACAGACTATAGTTTTTCAAAATGTTGAAAATATGATAATATTACTACTTTGGCAAGAGAAACTATTCTTGTACTACGATATTCAATGCCAAGATTAATTTTTCTACTTTGCAATTTAACTAAATGGTTGGTATTTGCTTAAGGACCCTTTTGGCCAATTTTCACGAAATTAGCTTTTTGCTAGAACAGCAACTGAGACACGGTCATTATGGTTAAAACCCTAAATTTACCTTCAAATTCAAGATAAATACATGCTTTTTCCGATAAAAACAGTAGATATCACAAAAACGTTGCATTCTCTTCATACTTTGTCGACATTCGAGCCCACCCTAGATTTAGATATAGAAATGAATACAAATAGGAAACAGACTATAGCACGAACTCACGTTGATGAAAAGTCCATTTGACCCTGTTTCTCACTGTTTCACATTTTTCCCGAGCAAAATGTCTATTTTTGATATTTTTCAAAGCCTTATTAAAAAAAAATGTCATTTCTCTATAGGTTACAAGAGCGCAATTATTCGTAATGCATTTTCCATAGGGTACCACTAGTGTTCCGTATTTTTTTCTCGAAGACTACACAAACTAGCGAAAAACGGGTGGCAGTTCCTGTTACTAGAAATGCCAGTGTTGCATTACAACCAAAAAAAAATATAGGGTCATGCGGCTCAAATTGCCTTAAAATGCAGTTGAAAAAAATCGTCTACTTTTTTCGCTTAATGAAAAAGGCATATTTTTAATGGCTCCGACGTGCAGAAATTGAAGATATTTTCTATACTTCGTAAAATGTGAATATGATTTTCGGCAATTTTTAAACCTAATTGGATAAGCTTTCGATTAAATGTAATTCCAATCCTGTATCAACCAATCAGAAGCCGTATCGGATTCTATTCTGAGTACCATCTTGGGGTAAAAAACTTGCCGGTTAAATGTAAACAAATAATTGCGCTCTTGTAACCTATACGGTAGTGAAAAAAATTTCCGAAAAATAAGCGCCTGCGCCAAAAGTCGCGCTGGCGTCTATCTAGATGATATCACATCTTCAAAACATTATCTGATCTCTCTCTGAATTTGTAGAATTATTTTTTGCCCGCCGATCAGGCCAAAAATTGGAACTGATTTTTTCGCCAAATACGGTACTGGTCAAAGACACATGAAGATAATGTTAATTTATTGGCCTAATTTTTCGAAGGTCATCCAGCACTGATCATATTGTCAACTAAACCGTTCTGATATGGAAAAGCTACATCGAATTTTGAAGAATGGCTATATATGAAACCATTTCTTGAAAAAACACGTTTTTGAAACAGACTATAGTTTTTCAAAATGTTGAAAATATGATAATATTACTACTTTGGCAAGAGAAACTATTCTTGTACTACGATATTCAATGCCAAGATTAATTTTTCTACTTTGCAATTTAACTAAATGGTTGGTATTTGCTTAAGGACCCTTTTGGCCAATTTTCACGAAATTAGCTTTTTGCTAGAACAGCAACTGAGACACGGTCATTATGGTTAAAACCCTAAATTTACCTTCAAATTCAAGATAAATACATGCTTTTTCCGATAAAAACAGTAGATATCACAAAAACGTTGCATTCTCTTCATACTTTGTCGACATTCGAGCCCACCCTAGATTTAGATATAGAAATGAATACAAATAGGAAACAGACTATAGCACGAACTCACGTTGATGAAAAGTCCATTTGACCCTGTTTCTCACTGTTTCACATTTTTCCCGAGCAAAATGTCTATTTTTGATATTTTTCAAAGCCTTATTAAAAAAAAATGTCATTTCTCTATAGGTTACAAGAGCGCAATTATTCGTAATGCATTTTCCATAGGGTACCACTAGTGTTCCGTATTTTTTTCTCGAAGACTACACAAACTAGCGAAAAACGGGTGGCAGTTCCTGTTACTAGAAATGCCAGTGTTGCATTACAACCAAAAAAAAATATAGGGTCATGCGGCTCAAATTGCCTTAAAATGCAGTTGAAAAAAATCGTCTACTTTTTTCGCTTAATGAAAAAGGCATATTTTTAATGGCTCCGACGTGCAGAAATTGAAGATATTTTCTATACTTCGTAAAATGTGAATATGATTTTCGGCAATTTTTAAACCTAATTGGATAAGCTTTCGATTAAATGTAATTCCAATCCTGTATCAACCAATCAGAAGCCGTATCGGATTCTATTCTGAGTACCATCTTGGGGTAAAAAACTTGCCGGTTAAATGTAAACAAATAATTGCGCTCTTGTAACCTATACGGTAGTGAAAAAAATTTCCGAAAAATAAGCGCCTGCGCCAAAAGTCGCGCTGGCGTCTATCTAGATGATATCACATCTTCAAAACATTATCTGATCTCTCTCTGAATTTGTAGAATTATTTTTTGCCCGCCGATCAGGCCAAAAATTGGAACTGATTTTTTCGCCAAATACGGTACTGGTCAAAGACACATGAAGATAATGTTAATTTATTGGCCTAATTTTTCGAAGGTCATCCAGCACTGATCATATTGTCAACTAAACCGTTCTGATATGGAAAAGCTACATCGAATTTTGAAGAATGGCTATATATGAAACCATTTCTTGAAAAAACACGTTTTTGAAACAGACTATAGTTTTTCAAAATGTTGAAAATATGATAATATTACTACTTTGGCAAGAGAAACTATTCTTGTACTACGATATTCAATGCCAAGATTAATTTTTCTACTTTGCAATTTAACTAAATGGTTGGTATTTGCTTAAGGACCCTTTTGGCCAATTTTCACGAAATTAGCTTTTTGCTAGAACAGCAACTGAGACACGGTCATTATGGTTAAAACCCTAAATTTACCTTCAAATTCAAGATAAATACATGCTTTTTCCGATAAAAACAGTAGATATCACAAAAACGTTGCATTCTCTTCATACTTTGTCGACATTCGAGCCCACCCTAGATTTAGATATAGAAATGAATACAAATAGGAAACAGACTATAGCACGAACTCACGTTGATGAAAAGTCCATTTGACCCTGTTTCTCACTGTTTCACATTTTTCCCGAGCAAAATGTCTATTTTTGATATTTTTCAAAGCCTTATTAAAAAAAAATGTCATTTCTCTATAGGTTACAAGAGCGCAATTATTCGTAATGCATTTTCCATAGGGTACCACTAGTGTTCCGTATTTTTTTCTCGAAGACTACACAAACTAGCGAAAAACGGGTGGCAGTTCCTGTTACTAGAAATGCCAGTGTTGCATTACAACCAAAAAAAAATATAGGGTCATGCGGCTCAAATTGCCTTAAAATGCAGTTGAAAAAAATCGTCTACTTTTTTCGCTTAATGAAAAAGGCATATTTTTAATGGCTCCGACGTGCAGAAATTGAAGATATTTTCTATACTTCGTAAAATGTGAATATGATTTTCGGCAATTTTTAAACCTAATTGGATAAGCTTTCGATTAAATGTAATTCCAATCCTGTATCAACCAATCAGAAGCCGTATCGGATTCTATTCTGAGTACCATCTTGGGGTAAAAAACTTGCCGGTTAAATGTAAACAAATAATTGCGCTCTTGTAACCTATACGGTAGTGAAAAAAATTTCCGAAAAATAAGCGCCTGCGCCAAAAGTCGCGCTGGCGTCTATCTAGATGATATCACATCTTCAAAACATTATCTGATCTCTCTCTGAATTTGTAGAATTATTTTTTGCCCGCCGATCAGGCCAAAAATTGGAACTGATTTTTTCGCCAAATACGGTACTGGTCAAAGACACATGAAGATAATGTTAATTTATTGGCCTAATTTTTCGAAGGTCATCCAGCACTGATCATATTGTCAACTAAACCGTTCTGATATGGAAAAGCTACATCGAATTTTGAAGAATGGCTATATATGAAACCATTTCTTGAAAAAACACGTTTTTGAAACAGACTATAGTTTTTCAAAATGTTGAAAATATGATAATATTACTACTTTGGCAAGAGAAACTATTCTTGTACTACGATATTCAATGCCAAGATTAATTTTTCTACTTTGCAATTTAACTAAATGGTTGGTATTTGCTTAAGGACCCTTTTGGCCAATTTTCACGAAATTAGCTTTTTGCTAGAACAGCAACTGAGACACGGTCATTATGGTTAAAACCCTAAATTTACCTTCAAATTCAAGATAAATACATGCTTTTTCCGATAAAAACAGTAGATATCACAAAAACGTTGCATTCTCTTCATACTTTGTCGACATTCGAGCCCACCCTAGATTTAGATATAGAAATGAATACAAATAGGAAACAGACTATAGCACGAACTCACGTTGATGAAAAGTCCATTTGACCCTGTTTCTCACTGTTTCACATTTTTCCCGAGCAAAATGTCTATTTTTGATATTTTTCAAAGCCTTATTAAAAAAAAATGTCATTTCTCTATAGGTTACAAGAGCGCAATTATTCGTAATGCATTTTCCATAGGGTACCACTAGTGTTCCGTATTTTTTTCTCGAAGACTACACAAACTAGCGAAAAACGGGTGGCAGTTCCTGTTACTAGAAATGCCAGTGTTGCATTACAACCAAAAAAAAATATAGGGTCATGCGGCTCAAATTGCCTTAAAATGCAGTTGAAAAAAATCGTCTACTTTTTTCGCTTAATGAAAAAGGCATATTTTTAATGGCTCCGACGTGCAGAAATTGAAGATATTTTCTATACTTCGTAAAATGTGAATATGATTTTCGGCAATTTTTAAACCTAATTGGATAAGCTTTCGATTAAATGTAATTCCAATCCTGTATCAACCAATCAGAAGCCGTATCGGATTCTATTCTGAGTACCATCTTGGGGTAAAAAACTTGCCGGTTAAATGTAAACAAATAATTGCGCTCTTGTAACCTATACGGTAGTGAAAAAAATTTCCGAAAAATAAGCGCCTGCGCCAAAAGTCGCGCTGGCGTCTATCTAGATGATATCACATCTTCAAAACATTATCTGATCTCTCTCTGAATTTGTAGAATTATTTTTTGCCCGCCGATCAGGCCAAAAATTGGAACTGATTTTTTCGCCAAATACGGTACTGGTCAAAGACACATGAAGATAATGTTAATTTATTGGCCTAATTTTTCGAAGGTCATCCAGCACTGATCATATTGTCAACTAAACCGTTCTGATATGGAAAAGCTACATCGAATTTTGAAGAATGGCTATATATGAAACCATTTCTTGAAAAAACACGTTTTTGAAACAGACTATAGTTTTTCAAAATGTTGAAAATATGATAATATTACTACTTTGGCAAGAGAAACTATTCTTGTACTACGATATTCAATGCCAAGATTAATTTTTCTACTTTGCAATTTAACTAAATGGTTGGTATTTGCTTAAGGACCCTTTTGGCCAATTTTCACGAAATTAGCTTTTTGCTAGAACAGCAACTGAGACACGGTCATTATGGTTAAAACCCTAAATTTACCTTCAAATTCAAGATAAATACATGCTTTTTCCGATAAAAACAGTAGATATCACAAAAACGTTGCATTCTCTTCATACTTTGTCGACATTCGAGCCCACCCTAGATTTAGATATAGAAATGAATACAAATAGGAAACAGACTATAGCACGAACTCACGTTGATGAAAAGTCCATTTGACCCTGTTTCTCACTGTTTCACATTTTTCCCGAGCAAAATGTCTATTTTTGATATTTTTCAAAGCCTTATTAAAAAAAAATGTCATTTCTCTATAGGTTACAAGAGCGCAATTATTCGTAATGCATTTTCCATAGGGTACCACTAGTGTTCCGTATTTTTTTCTCGAAGACTACACAAACTAGCGAAAAACGGGTGGCAGTTCCTGTTACTAGAAATGCCAGTGTTGCATTACAACCAAAAAAAAATATAGGGTCATGCGGCTCAAATTGCCTTAAAATGCAGTTGAAAAAAATCGTCTACTTTTTTCGCTTAATGAAAAAGGCATATTTTTAATGGCTCCGACGTGCAGAAATTGAAGATATTTTCTATACTTCGTAAAATGTGAATATGATTTTCGGCAATTTTTAAACCTAATTGGATAAGCTTTCGATTAAATGTAATTCCAATCCTGTATCAACCAATCAGAAGCCGTATCGGATTCTATTCTGAGTACCATCTTGGGGTAAAAAACTTGCCGGTTAAATGTAAACAAATAATTGCGCTCTTGTAACCTATACGGTAGTGAAAAAAATTTCCGAAAAATAAGCGCCTGCGCCAAAAGTCGCGCTGGCGTCTATCTAGATGATATCACATCTTCAAAACATTATCTGATCTCTCTCTGAATTTGTAGAATTATTTTTTGCCCGCCGATCAGGCCAAAAATTGGAACTGATTTTTTCGCCAAATACGGTACTGGTCAAAGACACATGAAGATAATGTTAATTTATTGGCCTAATTTTTCGAAGGTCATCCAGCACTGATCATATTGTCAACTAAACCGTTCTGATATGGAAAAGCTACATCGAATTTTGAAGAATGGCTATATATGAAACCATTTCTTGAAAAAACACGTTTTTGAAACAGACTATAGTTTTTCAAAATGTTGAAAATATGATAATATTACTACTTTGGCAAGAGAAACTATTCTTGTACTACGATATTCAATGCCAAGATTAATTTTTCTACTTTGCAATTTAACTAAATGGTTGGTATTTGCTTAAGGACCCTTTTGGCCAATTTTCACGAAATTAGCTTTTTGCTAGAACAGCAACTGAGACACGGTCATTATGGTTAAAACCCTAAATTTACCTTCAAATTCAAGATAAATACATGCTTTTTCCGATAAAAACAGTAGATATCACAAAAACGTTGCATTCTCTTCATACTTTGTCGACATTCGAGCCCACCCTAGATTTAGATATAGAAATGAATACAAATAGGAAACAGACTATAGCACGAACTCACGTTGATGAAAAGTCCATTTGACCCTGTTTCTCACTGTTTCACATTTTTCCCGAGCAAAATGTCTATTTTTGATATTTTTCAAAGCCTTATTAAAAAAAAATGTCATTTCTCTATAGGTTACAAGAGCGCAATTATTCGTAATGCATTTTCCATAGGGTACCACTAGTGTTCCGTATTTTTTTCTCGAAGACTACACAAACTAGCGAAAAACGGGTGGCAGTTCCTGTTACTAGAAATGCCAGTGTTGCATTACAACCAAAAAAAAATATAGGGTCATGCGGCTCAAATTGCCTTAAAATGCAGTTGAAAAAAATCGTCTACTTTTTTCGCTTAATGAAAAAGGCATATTTTTAATGGCTCCGACGTGCAGAAATTGAAGATATTTTCTATACTTCGTAAAATGTGAATATGATTTTCGGCAATTTTTAAACCTAATTGGATAAGCTTTCGATTAAATGTAATTCCAATCCTGTATCAACCAATCAGAAGCCGTATCGGATTCTATTCTGAGTACCATCTTGGGGTAAAAAACTTGCCGGTTAAATGTAAACAAATAATTGCGCTCTTGTAACCTATACGGTAGTGAAAAAAATTTCCGAAAAATAAGCGCCTGCGCCAAAAGTCGCGCTGGCGTCTATCTAGATGATATCACATCTTCAAAACATTATCTGATCTCTCTCTGAATTTGTAGAATTATTTTTTGCCCGCCGATCAGGCCAAAAATTGGAACTGATTTTTTCGCCAAATACGGTACTGGTCAAAGACACATGAAGATAATGTTAATTTATTGGCCTAATTTTTCGAAGGTCATCCAGCACTGATCATATTGTCAACTAAACCGTTCTGATATGGAAAAGCTACATCGAATTTTGAAGAATGGCTATATATGAAACCATTTCTTGAAAAAACACGTTTTTGAAACAGACTATAGTTTTTCAAAATGTTGAAAATATGATAATATTACTACTTTGGCAAGAGAAACTATTCTTGTACTACGATATTCAATGCCAAGATTAATTTTTCTACTTTGCAATTTAACTAAATGGTTGGTATTTGCTTAAGGACCCTTTTGGCCAATTTTCACGAAATTAGCTTTTTGCTAGAACAGCAACTGAGACACGGTCATTATGGTTAAAACCCTAAATTTACCTTCAAATTCAAGATAAATACATGCTTTTTCCGATAAAAACAGTAGATATCACAAAAACGTTGCATTCTCTTCATACTTTGTCGACATTCGAGCCCACCCTAGATTTAGATATAGAAATGAATACAAATAGGAAACAGACTATAGCACGAACTCACGTTGATGAAAAGTCCATTTGACCCTGTTTCTCACTGTTTCACATTTTTCCCGAGCAAAATGTCTATTTTTGATATTTTTCAAAGCCTTATTAAAAAAAAATGTCATTTCTCTATAGGTTACAAGAGCGCAATTATTCGTAATGCATTTTCCATAGGGTACCACTAGTGTTCCGTATTTTTTTCTCGAAGACTACACAAACTAGCGAAAAACGGGTGGCAGTTCCTGTTACTAGAAATGCCAGTGTTGCATTACAACCAAAAAAAAATATAGGGTCATGCGGCTCAAATTGCCTTAAAATGCAGTTGAAAAAAATCGTCTACTTTTTTCGCTTAATGAAAAAGGCATATTTTTAATGGCTCCGACGTGCAGAAATTGAAGATATTTTCTATACTTCGTAAAATGTGAATATGATTTTCGGCAATTTTTAAACCTAATTGGATAAGCTTTCGATTAAATGTAATTCCAATCCTGTATCAACCAATCAGAAGCCGTATCGGATTCTATTCTGAGTACCATCTTGGGGTAAAAAACTTGCCGGTTAAATGTAAACAAATAATTGCGCTCTTGTAACCTATACGGTAGTGAAAAAAATTTCCGAAAAATAAGCGCCTGCGCCAAAAGTCGCGCTGGCGTCTATCTAGATGATATCACATCTTCAAAACATTATCTGATCTCTCTCTGAATTTGTAGAATTATTTTTTGCCCGCCGATCAGGCCAAAAATTGGAACTGATTTTTTCGCCAAATACGGTACTGGTCAAAGACACATGAAGATAATGTTAATTTATTGGCCTAATTTTTCGAAGGTCATCCAGCACTGATCATATTGTCAACTAAACCGTTCTGATATGGAAAAGCTACATCGAATTTTGAAGAATGGCTATATATGAAACCATTTCTTGAAAAAACACGTTTTTGAAACAGACTATAGTTTTTCAAAATGTTGAAAATATGATAATATTACTACTTTGGCAAGAGAAACTATTCTTGTACTACGATATTCAATGCCAAGATTAATTTTTCTACTTTGCAATTTAACTAAATGGTTGGTATTTGCTTAAGGACCCTTTTGGCCAATTTTCACGAAATTAGCTTTTTGCTAGAACAGCAACTGAGACACGGTCATTATGGTTAAAACCCTAAATTTACCTTCAAATTCAAGATAAATACATGCTTTTTCCGATAAAAACAGTAGATATCACAAAAACGTTGCATTCTCTTCATACTTTGTCGACATTCGAGCCCACCCTAGATTTAGATATAGAAATGAATACAAATAGGAAACAGACTATAGCACGAACTCACGTTGATGAAAAGTCCATTTGACCCTGTTTCTCACTGTTTCACATTTTTCCCGAGCAAAATGTCTATTTTTGATATTTTTCAAAGCCTTATTAAAAAAAAATGTCATTTCTCTATAGGTTACAAGAGCGCAATTATTCGTAATGCATTTTCCATAGGGTACCACTAGTGTTCCGTATTTTTTTCTCGAAGACTACACAAACTAGCGAAAAACGGGTGGCAGTTCCTGTTACTAGAAATGCCAGTGTTGCATTACAACCAAAAAAAAATATAGGGTCATGCGGCTCAAATTGCCTTAAAATGCAGTTGAAAAAAATCGTCTACTTTTTTCGCTTAATGAAAAAGGCATATTTTTAATGGCTCCGACGTGCAGAAATTGAAGATATTTTCTATACTTCGTAAAATGTGAATATGATTTTCGGCAATTTTTAAACCTAATTGGATAAGCTTTCGATTAAATGTAATTCCAATCCTGTATCAACCAATCAGAAGCCGTATCGGATTCTATTCTGAGTACCATCTTGGGGTAAAAAACTTGCCGGTTAAATGTAAACAAATAATTGCGCTCTTGTAACCTATACGGTAGTGAAAAAAATTTCCGAAAAATAAGCGCCTGCGCCAAAAGTCGCGCTGGCGTCTATCTAGATGATATCACATCTTCAAAACATTATCTGATCTCTCTCTGAATTTGTAGAATTATTTTTTGCCCGCCGATCAGGCCAAAAATTGGAACTGATTTTTTCGCCAAATACGGTACTGGTCAAAGACACATGAAGATAATGTTAATTTATTGGCCTAATTTTTCGAAGGTCATCCAGCACTGATCATATTGTCAACTAAACCGTTCTGATATGGAAAAGCTACATCGAATTTTGAAGAATGGCTATATATGAAACCATTTCTTGAAAAAACACGTTTTTGAAACAGACTATAGTTTTTCAAAATGTTGAAAATATGATAATATTACTACTTTGGCAAGAGAAACTATTCTTGTACTACGATATTCAATGCCAAGATTAATTTTTCTACTTTGCAATTTAACTAAATGGTTGGTATTTGCTTAAGGACCCTTTTGGCCAATTTTCACGAAATTAGCTTTTTGCTAGAACAGCAACTGAGACACGGTCATTATGGTTAAAACCCTAAATTTACCTTCAAATTCAAGATAAATACATGCTTTTTCCGATAAAAACAGTAGATATCACAAAAACGTTGCATTCTCTTCATACTTTGTCGACATTCGAGCCCACCCTAGATTTAGATATAGAAATGAATACAAATAGGAAACAGACTATAGCACGAACTCACGTTGATGAAAAGTCCATTTGACCCTGTTTCTCACTGTTTCACATTTTTCCCGAGCAAAATGTCTATTTTTGATATTTTTCAAAGCCTTATTAAAAAAAAATGTCATTTCTCTATAGGTTACAAGAGCGCAATTATTCGTAATGCATTTTCCATAGGGTACCACTAGTGTTCCGTATTTTTTTCTCGAAGACTACACAAACTAGCGAAAAACGGGTGGCAGTTCCTGTTACTAGAAATGCCAGTGTTGCATTACAACCAAAAAAAAATATAGGGTCATGCGGCTCAAATTGCCTTAAAATGCAGTTGAAAAAAATCGTCTACTTTTTTCGCTTAATGAAAAAGGCATATTTTTAATGGCTCCGACGTGCAGAAATTGAAGATATTTTCTATACTTCGTAAAATGTGAATATGATTTTCGGCAATTTTTAAACCTAATTGGATAAGCTTTCGATTAAATGTAATTCCAATCCTGTATCAACCAATCAGAAGCCGTATCGGATTCTATTCTGAGTACCATCTTGGGGTAAAAAACTTGCCGGTTAAATGTAAACAAATAATTGCGCTCTTGTAACCTATACGGTAGTGAAAAAAATTTCCGAAAAATAAGCGCCTGCGCCAAAAGTCGCGCTGGCGTCTATCTAGATGATATCACATCTTCAAAACATTATCTGATCTCTCTCTGAATTTGTAGAATTATTTTTTGCCCGCCGATCAGGCCAAAAATTGGAACTGATTTTTTCGCCAAATACGGTACTGGTCAAAGACACATGAAGATAATGTTAATTTATTGGCCTAATTTTTCGAAGGTCATCCAGCACTGATCATATTGTCAACTAAACCGTTCTGATATGGAAAAGCTACATCGAATTTTGAAGAATGGCTATATATGAAACCATTTCTTGAAAAAACACGTTTTTGAAACAGACTATAGTTTTTCAAAATGTTGAAAATATGATAATATTACTACTTTGGCAAGAGAAACTATTCTTGTACTACGATATTCAATGCCAAGATTAATTTTTCTACTTTGCAATTTAACTAAATGGTTGGTATTTGCTTAAGGACCCTTTTGGCCAATTTTCACGAAATTAGCTTTTTGCTAGAACAGCAACTGAGACACGGTCATTATGGTTAAAACCCTAAATTTACCTTCAAATTCAAGATAAATACATGCTTTTTCCGATAAAAACAGTAGATATCACAAAAACGTTGCATTCTCTTCATACTTTGTCGACATTCGAGCCCACCCTAGATTTAGATATAGAAATGAATACAAATAGGAAACAGACTATAGCACGAACTCACGTTGATGAAAAGTCCATTTGACCCTGTTTCTCACTGTTTCACATTTTTCCCGAGCAAAATGTCTATTTTTGATATTTTTCAAAGCCTTATTAAAAAAAAATGTCATTTCTCTATAGGTTACAAGAGCGCAATTATTCGTAATGCATTTTCCATAGGGTACCACTAGTGTTCCGTATTTTTTTCTCGAAGACTACACAAACTAGCGAAAAACGGGTGGCAGTTCCTGTTACTAGAAATGCCAGTGTTGCATTACAACCAAAAAAAAATATAGGGTCATGCGGCTCAAATTGCCTTAAAATGCAGTTGAAAAAAATCGTCTACTTTTTTCGCTTAATGAAAAAGGCATATTTTTAATGGCTCCGACGTGCAGAAATTGAAGATATTTTCTATACTTCGTAAAATGTGAATATGATTTTCGGCAATTTTTAAACCTAATTGGATAAGCTTTCGATTAAATGTAATTCCAATCCTGTATCAACCAATCAGAAGCCGTATCGGATTCTATTCTGAGTACCATCTTGGGGTAAAAAACTTGCCGGTTAAATGTAAACAAATAATTGCGCTCTTGTAACCTATACGGTAGTGAAAAAAATTTCCGAAAAATAAGCGCCTGCGCCAAAAGTCGCGCTGGCGTCTATCTAGATGATATCACATCTTCAAAACATTATCTGATCTCTCTCTGAATTTGTAGAATTATTTTTTGCCCGCCGATCAGGCCAAAAATTGGAACTGATTTTTTCGCCAAATACGGTACTGGTCAAAGACACATGAAGATAATGTTAATTTATTGGCCTAATTTTTCGAAGGTCATCCAGCACTGATCATATTGTCAACTAAACCGTTCTGATATGGAAAAGCTACATCGAATTTTGAAGAATGGCTATATATGAAACCATTTCTTGAAAAAACACGTTTTTGAAACAGACTATAGTTTTTCAAAATGTTGAAAATATGATAATATTACTACTTTGGCAAGAGAAACTATTCTTGTACTACGATATTCAATGCCAAGATTAATTTTTCTACTTTGCAATTTAACTAAATGGTTGGTATTTGCTTAAGGACCCTTTTGGCCAATTTTCACGAAATTAGCTTTTTGCTAGAACAGCAACTGAGACACGGTCATTATGGTTAAAACCCTAAATTTACCTTCAAATTCAAGATAAATACATGCTTTTTCCGATAAAAACAGTAGATATCACAAAAACGTTGCATTCTCTTCATACTTTGTCGACATTCGAGCCCACCCTAGATTTAGATATAGAAATGAATACAAATAGGAAACAGACTATAGCACGAACTCACGTTGATGAAAAGTCCATTTGACCCTGTTTCTCACTGTTTCACATTTTTCCCGAGCAAAATGTCTATTTTTGATATTTTTCAAAGCCTTATTAAAAAAAAATGTCATTTCTCTATAGGTTACAAGAGCGCAATTATTCGTAATGCATTTTCCATAGGGTACCACTAGTGTTCCGTATTTTTTTCTCGAAGACTACACAAACTAGCGAAAAACGGGTGGCAGTTCCTGTTACTAGAAATGCCAGTGTTGCATTACAACCAAAAAAAAATATAGGGTCATGCGGCTCAAATTGCCTTAAAATGCAGTTGAAAAAAATCGTCTACTTTTTTCGCTTAATGAAAAAGGCATATTTTTAATGGCTCCGACGTGCAGAAATTGAAGATATTTTCTATACTTCGTAAAATGTGAATATGATTTTCGGCAATTTTTAAACCTAATTGGATAAGCTTTCGATTAAATGTAATTCCAATCCTGTATCAACCAATCAGAAGCCGTATCGGATTCTATTCTGAGTACCATCTTGGGGTAAAAAACTTGCCGGTTAAATGTAAACAAATAATTGCGCTCTTGTAACCTATACGGTAGTGAAAAAAATTTCCGAAAAATAAGCGCCTGCGCCAAAAGTCGCGCTGGCGTCTATCTAGATGATATCACATCTTCAAAACATTATCTGATCTCTCTCTGAATTTGTAGAATTATTTTTTGCCCGCCGATCAGGCCAAAAATTGGAACTGATTTTTTCGCCAAATACGGTACTGGTCAAAGACACATGAAGATAATGTTAATTTATTGGCCTAATTTTTCGAAGGTCATCCAGCACTGATCATATTGTCAACTAAACCGTTCTGATATGGAAAAGCTACATCGAATTTTGAAGAATGGCTATATATGAAACCATTTCTTGAAAAAACACGTTTTTGAAACAGACTATAGTTTTTCAAAATGTTGAAAATATGATAATATTACTACTTTGGCAAGAGAAACTATTCTTGTACTACGATATTCAATGCCAAGATTAATTTTTCTACTTTGCAATTTAACTAAATGGTTGGTATTTGCTTAAGGACCCTTTTGGCCAATTTTCACGAAATTAGCTTTTTGCTAGAACAGCAACTGAGACACGGTCATTATGGTTAAAACCCTAAATTTACCTTCAAATTCAAGATAAATACATGCTTTTTCCGATAAAAACAGTAGATATCACAAAAACGTTGCATTCTCTTCATACTTTGTCGACATTCGAGCCCACCCTAGATTTAGATATAGAAATGAATACAAATAGGAAACAGACTATAGCACGAACTCACGTTGATGAAAAGTCCATTTGACCCTGTTTCTCACTGTTTCACATTTTTCCCGAGCAAAATGTCTATTTTTGATATTTTTCAAAGCCTTATTAAAAAAAAATGTCATTTCTCTATAGGTTACAAGAGCGCAATTATTCGTAATGCATTTTCCATAGGGTACCACTAGTGTTCCGTATTTTTTTCTCGAAGACTACACAAACTAGCGAAAAACGGGTGGCAGTTCCTGTTACTAGAAATGCCAGTGTTGCATTACAACCAAAAAAAAATATAGGGTCATGCGGCTCAAATTGCCTTAAAATGCAGTTGAAAAAAATCGTCTACTTTTTTCGCTTAATGAAAAAGGCATATTTTTAATGGCTCCGACGTGCAGAAATTGAAGATATTTTCTATACTTCGTAAAATGTGAATATGATTTTCGGCAATTTTTAAACCTAATTGGATAAGCTTTCGATTAAATGTAATTCCAATCCTGTATCAACCAATCAGAAGCCGTATCGGATTCTATTCTGAGTACCATCTTGGGGTAAAAAACTTGCCGGTTAAATGTAAACAAATAATTGCGCTCTTGTAACCTATACGGTAGTGAAAAAAATTTCCGAAAAATAAGCGCCTGCGCCAAAAGTCGCGCTGGCGTCTATCTAGATGATATCACATCTTCAAAACATTATCTGATCTCTCTCTGAATTTGTAGAATTATTTTTTGCCCGCCGATCAGGCCAAAAATTGGAACTGATTTTTTCGCCAAATACGGTACTGGTCAAAGACACATGAAGATAATGTTAATTTATTGGCCTAATTTTTCGAAGGTCATCCAGCACTGATCATATTGTCAACTAAACCGTTCTGATATGGAAAAGCTACATCGAATTTTGAAGAATGGCTATATATGAAACCATTTCTTGAAAAAACACGTTTTTGAAACAGACTATAGTTTTTCAAAATGTTGAAAATATGATAATATTACTACTTTGGCAAGAGAAACTATTCTTGTACTACGATATTCAATGCCAAGATTAATTTTTCTACTTTGCAATTTAACTAAATGGTTGGTATTTGCTTAAGGACCCTTTTGGCCAATTTTCACGAAATTAGCTTTTTGCTAGAACAGCAACTGAGACACGGTCATTATGGTTAAAACCCTAAATTTACCTTCAAATTCAAGATAAATACATGCTTTTTCCGATAAAAACAGTAGATATCACAAAAACGTTGCATTCTCTTCATACTTTGTCGACATTCGAGCCCACCCTAGATTTAGATATAGAAATGAATACAAATAGGAAACAGACTATAGCACGAACTCACGTTGATGAAAAGTCCATTTGACCCTGTTTCTCACTGTTTCACATTTTTCCCGAGCAAAATGTCTATTTTTGATATTTTTCAAAGCCTTATTAAAAAAAAATGTCATTTCTCTATAGGTTACAAGAGCGCAATTATTCGTAATGCATTTTCCATAGGGTACCACTAGTGTTCCGTATTTTTTTCTCGAAGACTACACAAACTAGCGAAAAACGGGTGGCAGTTCCTGTTACTAGAAATGCCAGTGTTGCATTACAACCAAAAAAAAATATAGGGTCATGCGGCTCAAATTGCCTTAAAATGCAGTTGAAAAAAATCGTCTACTTTTTTCGCTTAATGAAAAAGGCATATTTTTAATGGCTCCGACGTGCAGAAATTGAAGATATTTTCTATACTTCGTAAAATGTGAATATGATTTTCGGCAATTTTTAAACCTAATTGGATAAGCTTTCGATTAAATGTAATTCCAATCCTGTATCAACCAATCAGAAGCCGTATCGGATTCTATTCTGAGTACCATCTTGGGGTAAAAAACTTGCCGGTTAAATGTAAACAAATAATTGCGCTCTTGTAACCTATACGGTAGTGAAAAAAATTTCCGAAAAATAAGCGCCTGCGCCAAAAGTCGCGCTGGCGTCTATCTAGATGATATCACATCTTCAAAACATTATCTGATCTCTCTCTGAATTTGTAGAATTATTTTTTGCCCGCCGATCAGGCCAAAAATTGGAACTGATTTTTTCGCCAAATACGGTACTGGTCAAAGACACATGAAGATAATGTTAATTTATTGGCCTAATTTTTCGAAGGTCATCCAGCACTGATCATATTGTCAACTAAACCGTTCTGATATGGAAAAGCTACATCGAATTTTGAAGAATGGCTATATATGAAACCATTTCTTGAAAAAACACGTTTTTGAAACAGACTATAGTTTTTCAAAATGTTGAAAATATGATAATATTACTACTTTGGCAAGAGAAACTATTCTTGTACTACGATATTCAATGCCAAGATTAATTTTTCTACTTTGCAATTTAACTAAATGGTTGGTATTTGCTTAAGGACCCTTTTGGCCAATTTTCACGAAATTAGCTTTTTGCTAGAACAGCAACTGAGACACGGTCATTATGGTTAAAACCCTAAATTTACCTTCAAATTCAAGATAAATACATGCTTTTTCCGATAAAAACAGTAGATATCACAAAAACGTTGCATTCTCTTCATACTTTGTCGACATTCGAGCCCACCCTAGATTTAGATATAGAAATGAATACAAATAGGAAACAGACTATAGCACGAACTCACGTTGATGAAAAGTCCATTTGACCCTGTTTCTCACTGTTTCACATTTTTCCCGAGCAAAATGTCTATTTTTGATATTTTTCAAAGCCTTATTAAAAAAAAATGTCATTTCTCTATAGGTTACAAGAGCGCAATTATTCGTAATGCATTTTCCATAGGGTACCACTAGTGTTCCGTATTTTTTTCTCGAAGACTACACAAACTAGCGAAAAACGGGTGGCAGTTCCTGTTACTAGAAATGCCAGTGTTGCATTACAACCAAAAAAAAATATAGGGTCATGCGGCTCAAATTGCCTTAAAATGCAGTTGAAAAAAATCGTCTACTTTTTTCGCTTAATGAAAAAGGCATATTTTTAATGGCTCCGACGTGCAGAAATTGAAGATATTTTCTATACTTCGTAAAATGTGAATATGATTTTCGGCAATTTTTAAACCTAATTGGATAAGCTTTCGATTAAATGTAATTCCAATCCTGTATCAACCAATCAGAAGCCGTATCGGATTCTATTCTGAGTACCATCTTGGGGTAAAAAACTTGCCGGTTAAATGTAAACAAATAATTGCGCTCTTGTAACCTATACGGTAGTGAAAAAAATTTCCGAAAAATAAGCGCCTGCGCCAAAAGTCGCGCTGGCGTCTATCTAGATGATATCACATCTTCAAAACATTATCTGATCTCTCTCTGAATTTGTAGAATTATTTTTTGCCCGCCGATCAGGCCAAAAATTGGAACTGATTTTTTCGCCAAATACGGTACTGGTCAAAGACACATGAAGATAATGTTAATTTATTGGCCTAATTTTTCGAAGGTCATCCAGCACTGATCATATTGTCAACTAAACCGTTCTGATATGGAAAAGCTACATCGAATTTTGAAGAATGGCTATATATGAAACCATTTCTTGAAAAAACACGTTTTTGAAACAGACTATAGTTTTTCAAAATGTTGAAAATATGATAATATTACTACTTTGGCAAGAGAAACTATTCTTGTACTACGATATTCAATGCCAAGATTAATTTTTCTACTTTGCAATTTAACTAAATGGTTGGTATTTGCTTAAGGACCCTTTTGGCCAATTTTCACGAAATTAGCTTTTTGCTAGAACAGCAACTGAGACACGGTCATTATGGTTAAAACCCTAAATTTACCTTCAAATTCAAGATAAATACATGCTTTTTCCGATAAAAACAGTAGATATCACAAAAACGTTGCATTCTCTTCATACTTTGTCGACATTCGAGCCCACCCTAGATTTAGATATAGAAATGAATACAAATAGGAAACAGACTATAGCACGAACTCACGTTGATGAAAAGTCCATTTGACCCTGTTTCTCACTGTTTCACATTTTTCCCGAGCAAAATGTCTATTTTTGATATTTTTCAAAGCCTTATTAAAAAAAAATGTCATTTCTCTATAGGTTACAAGAGCGCAATTATTCGTAATGCATTTTCCATAGGGTACCACTAGTGTTCCGTATTTTTTTCTCGAAGACTACACAAACTAGCGAAAAACGGGTGGCAGTTCCTGTTACTAGAAATGCCAGTGTTGCATTACAACCAAAAAAAAATATAGGGTCATGCGGCTCAAATTGCCTTAAAATGCAGTTGAAAAAAATCGTCTACTTTTTTCGCTTAATGAAAAAGGCATATTTTTAATGGCTCCGACGTGCAGAAATTGAAGATATTTTCTATACTTCGTAAAATGTGAATATGATTTTCGGCAATTTTTAAACCTAATTGGATAAGCTTTCGATTAAATGTAATTCCAATCCTGTATCAACCAATCAGAAGCCGTATCGGATTCTATTCTGAGTACCATCTTGGGGTAAAAAACTTGCCGGTTAAATGTAAACAAATAATTGCGCTCTTGTAACCTATACGGTAGTGAAAAAAATTTCCGAAAAATAAGCGCCTGCGCCAAAAGTCGCGCTGGCGTCTATCTAGATGATATCACATCTTCAAAACATTATCTGATCTCTCTCTGAATTTGTAGAATTATTTTTTGCCCGCCGATCAGGCCAAAAATTGGAACTGATTTTTTCGCCAAATACGGTACTGGTCAAAGACACATGAAGATAATGTTAATTTATTGGCCTAATTTTTCGAAGGTCATCCAGCACTGATCATATTGTCAACTAAACCGTTCTGATATGGAAAAGCTACATCGAATTTTGAAGAATGGCTATATATGAAACCATTTCTTGAAAAAACACGTTTTTGAAACAGACTATAGTTTTTCAAAATGTTGAAAATATGATAATATTACTACTTTGGCAAGAGAAACTATTCTTGTACTACGATATTCAATGCCAAGATTAATTTTTCTACTTTGCAATTTAACTAAATGGTTGGTATTTGCTTAAGGACCCTTTTGGCCAATTTTCACGAAATTAGCTTTTTGCTAGAACAGCAACTGAGACACGGTCATTATGGTTAAAACCCTAAATTTACCTTCAAATTCAAGATAAATACATGCTTTTTCCGATAAAAACAGTAGATATCACAAAAACGTTGCATTCTCTTCATACTTTGTCGACATTCGAGCCCACCCTAGATTTAGATATAGAAATGAATACAAATAGGAAACAGACTATAGCACGAACTCACGTTGATGAAAAGTCCATTTGACCCTGTTTCTCACTGTTTCACATTTTTCCCGAGCAAAATGTCTATTTTTGATATTTTTCAAAGCCTTATTAAAAAAAAATGTCATTTCTCTATAGGTTACAAGAGCGCAATTATTCGTAATGCATTTTCCATAGGGTACCACTAGTGTTCCGTATTTTTTTCTCGAAGACTACACAAACTAGCGAAAAACGGGTGGCAGTTCCTGTTACTAGAAATGCCAGTGTTGCATTACAACCAAAAAAAAATATAGGGTCATGCGGCTCAAATTGCCTTAAAATGCAGTTGAAAAAAATCGTCTACTTTTTTCGCTTAATGAAAAAGGCATATTTTTAATGGCTCCGACGTGCAGAAATTGAAGATATTTTCTATACTTCGTAAAATGTGAATATGATTTTCGGCAATTTTTAAACCTAATTGGATAAGCTTTCGATTAAATGTAATTCCAATCCTGTATCAACCAATCAGAAGCCGTATCGGATTCTATTCTGAGTACCATCTTGGGGTAAAAAACTTGCCGGTTAAATGTAAACAAATAATTGCGCTCTTGTAACCTATACGGTAGTGAAAAAAATTTCCGAAAAATAAGCGCCTGCGCCAAAAGTCGCGCTGGCGTCTATCTAGATGATATCACATCTTCAAAACATTATCTGATCTCTCTCTGAATTTGTAGAATTATTTTTTGCCCGCCGATCAGGCCAAAAATTGGAACTGATTTTTTCGCCAAATACGGTACTGGTCAAAGACACATGAAGATAATGTTAATTTATTGGCCTAATTTTTCGAAGGTCATCCAGCACTGATCATATTGTCAACTAAACCGTTCTGATATGGAAAAGCTACATCGAATTTTGAAGAATGGCTATATATGAAACCATTTCTTGAAAAAACACGTTTTTGAAACAGACTATAGTTTTTCAAAATGTTGAAAATATGATAATATTACTACTTTGGCAAGAGAAACTATTCTTGTACTACGATATTCAATGCCAAGATTAATTTTTCTACTTTGCAATTTAACTAAATGGTTGGTATTTGCTTAAGGACCCTTTTGGCCAATTTTCACGAAATTAGCTTTTTGCTAGAACAGCAACTGAGACACGGTCATTATGGTTAAAACCCTAAATTTACCTTCAAATTCAAGATAAATACATGCTTTTTCCGATAAAAACAGTAGATATCACAAAAACGTTGCATTCTCTTCATACTTTGTCGACATTCGAGCCCACCCTAGATTTAGATATAGAAATGAATACAAATAGGAAACAGACTATAGCACGAACTCACGTTGATGAAAAGTCCATTTGACCCTGTTTCTCACTGTTTCACATTTTTCCCGAGCAAAATGTCTATTTTTGATATTTTTCAAAGCCTTATTAAAAAAAAATGTCATTTCTCTATAGGTTACAAGAGCGCAATTATTCGTAATGCATTTTCCATAGGGTACCACTAGTGTTCCGTATTTTTTTCTCGAAGACTACACAAACTAGCGAAAAACGGGTGGCAGTTCCTGTTACTAGAAATGCCAGTGTTGCATTACAACCAAAAAAAAATATAGGGTCATGCGGCTCAAATTGCCTTAAAATGCAGTTGAAAAAAATCGTCTACTTTTTTCGCTTAATGAAAAAGGCATATTTTTAATGGCTCCGACGTGCAGAAATTGAAGATATTTTCTATACTTCGTAAAATGTGAATATGATTTTCGGCAATTTTTAAACCTAATTGGATAAGCTTTCGATTAAATGTAATTCCAATCCTGTATCAACCAATCAGAAGCCGTATCGGATTCTATTCTGAGTACCATCTTGGGGTAAAAAACTTGCCGGTTAAATGTAAACAAATAATTGCGCTCTTGTAACCTATACGGTAGTGAAAAAAATTTCCGAAAAATAAGCGCCTGCGCCAAAAGTCGCGCTGGCGTCTATCTAGATGATATCACATCTTCAAAACATTATCTGATCTCTCTCTGAATTTGTAGAATTATTTTTTGCCCGCCGATCAGGCCAAAAATTGGAACTGATTTTTTCGCCAAATACGGTACTGGTCAAAGACACATGAAGATAATGTTAATTTATTGGCCTAATTTTTCGAAGGTCATCCAGCACTGATCATATTGTCAACTAAACCGTTCTGATATGGAAAAGCTACATCGAATTTTGAAGAATGGCTATATATGAAACCATTTCTTGAAAAAACACGTTTTTGAAACAGACTATAGTTTTTCAAAATGTTGAAAATATGATAATATTACTACTTTGGCAAGAGAAACTATTCTTGTACTACGATATTCAATGCCAAGATTAATTTTTCTACTTTGCAATTTAACTAAATGGTTGGTATTTGCTTAAGGACCCTTTTGGCCAATTTTCACGAAATTAGCTTTTTGCTAGAACAGCAACTGAGACACGGTCATTATGGTTAAAACCCTAAATTTACCTTCAAATTCAAGATAAATACATGCTTTTTCCGATAAAAACAGTAGATATCACAAAAACGTTGCATTCTCTTCATACTTTGTCGACATTCGAGCCCACCCTAGATTTAGATATAGAAATGAATACAAATAGGAAACAGACTATAGCACGAACTCACGTTGATGAAAAGTCCATTTGACCCTGTTTCTCACTGTTTCACATTTTTCCCGAGCAAAATGTCTATTTTTGATATTTTTCAAAGCCTTATTAAAAAAAAATGTCATTTCTCTATAGGTTACAAGAGCGCAATTATTCGTAATGCATTTTCCATAGGGTACCACTAGTGTTCCGTATTTTTTTCTCGAAGACTACACAAACTAGCGAAAAACGGGTGGCAGTTCCTGTTACTAGAAATGCCAGTGTTGCATTACAACCAAAAAAAAATATAGGGTCATGCGGCTCAAATTGCCTTAAAATGCAGTTGAAAAAAATCGTCTACTTTTTTCGCTTAATGAAAAAGGCATATTTTTAATGGCTCCGACGTGCAGAAATTGAAGATATTTTCTATACTTCGTAAAATGTGAATATGATTTTCGGCAATTTTTAAACCTAATTGGATAAGCTTTCGATTAAATGTAATTCCAATCCTGTATCAACCAATCAGAAGCCGTATCGGATTCTATTCTGAGTACCATCTTGGGGTAAAAAACTTGCCGGTTAAATGTAAACAAATAATTGCGCTCTTGTAACCTATACGGTAGTGAAAAAAATTTCCGAAAAATAAGCGCCTGCGCCAAAAGTCGCGCTGGCGTCTATCTAGATGATATCACATCTTCAAAACATTATCTGATCTCTCTCTGAATTTGTAGAATTATTTTTTGCCCGCCGATCAGGCCAAAAATTGGAACTGATTTTTTCGCCAAATACGGTACTGGTCAAAGACACATGAAGATAATGTTAATTTATTGGCCTAATTTTTCGAAGGTCATCCAGCACTGATCATATTGTCAACTAAACCGTTCTGATATGGAAAAGCTACATCGAATTTTGAAGAATGGCTATATATGAAACCATTTCTTGAAAAAACACGTTTTTGAAACAGACTATAGTTTTTCAAAATGTTGAAAATATGATAATATTACTACTTTGGCAAGAGAAACTATTCTTGTACTACGATATTCAATGCCAAGATTAATTTTTCTACTTTGCAATTTAACTAAATGGTTGGTATTTGCTTAAGGACCCTTTTGGCCAATTTTCACGAAATTAGCTTTTTGCTAGAACAGCAACTGAGACACGGTCATTATGGTTAAAACCCTAAATTTACCTTCAAATTCAAGATAAATACATGCTTTTTCCGATAAAAACAGTAGATATCACAAAAACGTTGCATTCTCTTCATACTTTGTCGACATTCGAGCCCACCCTAGATTTAGATATAGAAATGAATACAAATAGGAAACAGACTATAGCACGAACTCACGTTGATGAAAAGTCCATTTGACCCTGTTTCTCACTGTTTCACATTTTTCCCGAGCAAAATGTCTATTTTTGATATTTTTCAAAGCCTTATTAAAAAAAAATGTCATTTCTCTATAGGTTACAAGAGCGCAATTATTCGTAATGCATTTTCCATAGGGTACCACTAGTGTTCCGTATTTTTTTCTCGAAGACTACACAAACTAGCGAAAAACGGGTGGCAGTTCCTGTTACTAGAAATGCCAGTGTTGCATTACAACCAAAAAAAAATATAGGGTCATGCGGCTCAAATTGCCTTAAAATGCAGTTGAAAAAAATCGTCTACTTTTTTCGCTTAATGAAAAAGGCATATTTTTAATGGCTCCGACGTGCAGAAATTGAAGATATTTTCTATACTTCGTAAAATGTGAATATGATTTTCGGCAATTTTTAAACCTAATTGGATAAGCTTTCGATTAAATGTAATTCCAATCCTGTATCAACCAATCAGAAGCCGTATCGGATTCTATTCTGAGTACCATCTTGGGGTAAAAAACTTGCCGGTTAAATGTAAACAAATAATTGCGCTCTTGTAACCTATACGGTAGTGAAAAAAATTTCCGAAAAATAAGCGCCTGCGCCAAAAGTCGCGCTGGCGTCTATCTAGATGATATCACATCTTCAAAACATTATCTGATCTCTCTCTGAATTTGTAGAATTATTTTTTGCCCGCCGATCAGGCCAAAAATTGGAACTGATTTTTTCGCCAAATACGGTACTGGTCAAAGACACATGAAGATAATGTTAATTTATTGGCCTAATTTTTCGAAGGTCATCCAGCACTGATCATATTGTCAACTAAACCGTTCTGATATGGAAAAGCTACATCGAATTTTGAAGAATGGCTATATATGAAACCATTTCTTGAAAAAACACGTTTTTGAAACAGACTATAGTTTTTCAAAATGTTGAAAATATGATAATATTACTACTTTGGCAAGAGAAACTATTCTTGTACTACGATATTCAATGCCAAGATTAATTTTTCTACTTTGCAATTTAACTAAATGGTTGGTATTTGCTTAAGGACCCTTTTGGCCAATTTTCACGAAATTAGCTTTTTGCTAGAACAGCAACTGAGACACGGTCATTATGGTTAAAACCCTAAATTTACCTTCAAATTCAAGATAAATACATGCTTTTTCCGATAAAAACAGTAGATATCACAAAAACGTTGCATTCTCTTCATACTTTGTCGACATTCGAGCCCACCCTAGATTTAGATATAGAAATGAATACAAATAGGAAACAGACTATAGCACGAACTCACGTTGATGAAAAGTCCATTTGACCCTGTTTCTCACTGTTTCACATTTTTCCCGAGCAAAATGTCTATTTTTGATATTTTTCAAAGCCTTATTAAAAAAAAATGTCATTTCTCTATAGGTTACAAGAGCGCAATTATTCGTAATGCATTTTCCATAGGGTACCACTAGTGTTCCGTATTTTTTTCTCGAAGACTACACAAACTAGCGAAAAACGGGTGGCAGTTCCTGTTACTAGAAATGCCAGTGTTGCATTACAACCAAAAAAAAATATAGGGTCATGCGGCTCAAATTGCCTTAAAATGCAGTTGAAAAAAATCGTCTACTTTTTTCGCTTAATGAAAAAGGCATATTTTTAATGGCTCCGACGTGCAGAAATTGAAGATATTTTCTATACTTCGTAAAATGTGAATATGATTTTCGGCAATTTTTAAACCTAATTGGATAAGCTTTCGATTAAATGTAATTCCAATCCTGTATCAACCAATCAGAAGCCGTATCGGATTCTATTCTGAGTACCATCTTGGGGTAAAAAACTTGCCGGTTAAATGTAAACAAATAATTGCGCTCTTGTAACCTATACGGTAGTGAAAAAAATTTCCGAAAAATAAGCGCCTGCGCCAAAAGTCGCGCTGGCGTCTATCTAGATGATATCACATCTTCAAAACATTATCTGATCTCTCTCTGAATTTGTAGAATTATTTTTTGCCCGCCGATCAGGCCAAAAATTGGAACTGATTTTTTCGCCAAATACGGTACTGGTCAAAGACACATGAAGATAATGTTAATTTATTGGCCTAATTTTTCGAAGGTCATCCAGCACTGATCATATTGTCAACTAAACCGTTCTGATATGGAAAAGCTACATCGAATTTTGAAGAATGGCTATATATGAAACCATTTCTTGAAAAAACACGTTTTTGAAACAGACTATAGTTTTTCAAAATGTTGAAAATATGATAATATTACTACTTTGGCAAGAGAAACTATTCTTGTACTACGATATTCAATGCCAAGATTAATTTTTCTACTTTGCAATTTAACTAAATGGTTGGTATTTGCTTAAGGACCCTTTTGGCCAATTTTCACGAAATTAGCTTTTTGCTAGAACAGCAACTGAGACACGGTCATTATGGTTAAAACCCTAAATTTACCTTCAAATTCAAGATAAATACATGCTTTTTCCGATAAAAACAGTAGATATCACAAAAACGTTGCATTCTCTTCATACTTTGTCGACATTCGAGCCCACCCTAGATTTAGATATAGAAATGAATACAAATAGGAAACAGACTATAGCACGAACTCACGTTGATGAAAAGTCCATTTGACCCTGTTTCTCACTGTTTCACATTTTTCCCGAGCAAAATGTCTATTTTTGATATTTTTCAAAGCCTTATTAAAAAAAAATGTCATTTCTCTATAGGTTACAAGAGCGCAATTATTCGTAATGCATTTTCCATAGGGTACCACTAGTGTTCCGTATTTTTTTCTCGAAGACTACACAAACTAGCGAAAAACGGGTGGCAGTTCCTGTTACTAGAAATGCCAGTGTTGCATTACAACCAAAAAAAAATATAGGGTCATGCGGCTCAAATTGCCTTAAAATGCAGTTGAAAAAAATCGTCTACTTTTTTCGCTTAATGAAAAAGGCATATTTTTAATGGCTCCGACGTGCAGAAATTGAAGATATTTTCTATACTTCGTAAAATGTGAATATGATTTTCGGCAATTTTTAAACCTAATTGGATAAGCTTTCGATTAAATGTAATTCCAATCCTGTATCAACCAATCAGAAGCCGTATCGGATTCTATTCTGAGTACCATCTTGGGGTAAAAAACTTGCCGGTTAAATGTAAACAAATAATTGCGCTCTTGTAACCTATACGGTAGTGAAAAAAATTTCCGAAAAATAAGCGCCTGCGCCAAAAGTCGCGCTGGCGTCTATCTAGATGATATCACATCTTCAAAACATTATCTGATCTCTCTCTGAATTTGTAGAATTATTTTTTGCCCGCCGATCAGGCCAAAAATTGGAACTGATTTTTTCGCCAAATACGGTACTGGTCAAAGACACATGAAGATAATGTTAATTTATTGGCCTAATTTTTCGAAGGTCATCCAGCACTGATCATATTGTCAACTAAACCGTTCTGATATGGAAAAGCTACATCGAATTTTGAAGAATGGCTATATATGAAACCATTTCTTGAAAAAACACGTTTTTGAAACAGACTATAGTTTTTCAAAATGTTGAAAATATGATAATATTACTACTTTGGCAAGAGAAACTATTCTTGTACTACGATATTCAATGCCAAGATTAATTTTTCTACTTTGCAATTTAACTAAATGGTTGGTATTTGCTTAAGGACCCTTTTGGCCAATTTTCACGAAATTAGCTTTTTGCTAGAACAGCAACTGAGACACGGTCATTATGGTTAAAACCCTAAATTTACCTTCAAATTCAAGATAAATACATGCTTTTTCCGATAAAAACAGTAGATATCACAAAAACGTTGCATTCTCTTCATACTTTGTCGACATTCGAGCCCACCCTAGATTTAGATATAGAAATGAATACAAATAGGAAACAGACTATAGCACGAACTCACGTTGATGAAAAGTCCATTTGACCCTGTTTCTCACTGTTTCACATTTTTCCCGAGCAAAATGTCTATTTTTGATATTTTTCAAAGCCTTATTAAAAAAAAATGTCATTTCTCTATAGGTTACAAGAGCGCAATTATTCGTAATGCATTTTCCATAGGGTACCACTAGTGTTCCGTATTTTTTTCTCGAAGACTACACAAACTAGCGAAAAACGGGTGGCAGTTCCTGTTACTAGAAATGCCAGTGTTGCATTACAACCAAAAAAAAATATAGGGTCATGCGGCTCAAATTGCCTTAAAATGCAGTTGAAAAAAATCGTCTACTTTTTTCGCTTAATGAAAAAGGCATATTTTTAATGGCTCCGACGTGCAGAAATTGAAGATATTTTCTATACTTCGTAAAATGTGAATATGATTTTCGGCAATTTTTAAACCTAATTGGATAAGCTTTCGATTAAATGTAATTCCAATCCTGTATCAACCAATCAGAAGCCGTATCGGATTCTATTCTGAGTACCATCTTGGGGTAAAAAACTTGCCGGTTAAATGTAAACAAATAATTGCGCTCTTGTAACCTATACGGTAGTGAAAAAAATTTCCGAAAAATAAGCGCCTGCGCCAAAAGTCGCGCTGGCGTCTATCTAGATGATATCACATCTTCAAAACATTATCTGATCTCTCTCTGAATTTGTAGAATTATTTTTTGCCCGCCGATCAGGCCAAAAATTGGAACTGATTTTTTCGCCAAATACGGTACTGGTCAAAGACACATGAAGATAATGTTAATTTATTGGCCTAATTTTTCGAAGGTCATCCAGCACTGATCATATTGTCAACTAAACCGTTCTGATATGGAAAAGCTACATCGAATTTTGAAGAATGGCTATATATGAAACCATTTCTTGAAAAAACACGTTTTTGAAACAGACTATAGTTTTTCAAAATGTTGAAAATATGATAATATTACTACTTTGGCAAGAGAAACTATTCTTGTACTACGATATTCAATGCCAAGATTAATTTTTCTACTTTGCAATTTAACTAAATGGTTGGTATTTGCTTAAGGACCCTTTTGGCCAATTTTCACGAAATTAGCTTTTTGCTAGAACAGCAACTGAGACACGGTCATTATGGTTAAAACCCTAAATTTACCTTCAAATTCAAGATAAATACATGCTTTTTCCGATAAAAACAGTAGATATCACAAAAACGTTGCATTCTCTTCATACTTTGTCGACATTCGAGCCCACCCTAGATTTAGATATAGAAATGAATACAAATAGGAAACAGACTATAGCACGAACTCACGTTGATGAAAAGTCCATTTGACCCTGTTTCTCACTGTTTCACATTTTTCCCGAGCAAAATGTCTATTTTTGATATTTTTCAAAGCCTTATTAAAAAAAAATGTCATTTCTCTATAGGTTACAAGAGCGCAATTATTCGTAATGCATTTTCCATAGGGTACCACTAGTGTTCCGTATTTTTTTCTCGAAGACTACACAAACTAGCGAAAAACGGGTGGCAGTTCCTGTTACTAGAAATGCCAGTGTTGCATTACAACCAAAAAAAAATATAGGGTCATGCGGCTCAAATTGCCTTAAAATGCAGTTGAAAAAAATCGTCTACTTTTTTCGCTTAATGAAAAAGGCATATTTTTAATGGCTCCGACGTGCAGAAATTGAAGATATTTTCTATACTTCGTAAAATGTGAATATGATTTTCGGCAATTTTTAAACCTAATTGGATAAGCTTTCGATTAAATGTAATTCCAATCCTGTATCAACCAATCAGAAGCCGTATCGGATTCTATTCTGAGTACCATCTTGGGGTAAAAAACTTGCCGGTTAAATGTAAACAAATAATTGCGCTCTTGTAACCTATACGGTAGTGAAAAAAATTTCCGAAAAATAAGCGCCTGCGCCAAAAGTCGCGCTGGCGTCTATCTAGATGATATCACATCTTCAAAACATTATCTGATCTCTCTCTGAATTTGTAGAATTATTTTTTGCCCGCCGATCAGGCCAAAAATTGGAACTGATTTTTTCGCCAAATACGGTACTGGTCAAAGACACATGAAGATAATGTTAATTTATTGGCCTAATTTTTCGAAGGTCATCCAGCACTGATCATATTGTCAACTAAACCGTTCTGATATGGAAAAGCTACATCGAATTTTGAAGAATGGCTATATATGAAACCATTTCTTGAAAAAACACGTTTTTGAAACAGACTATAGTTTTTCAAAATGTTGAAAATATGATAATATTACTACTTTGGCAAGAGAAACTATTCTTGTACTACGATATTCAATGCCAAGATTAATTTTTCTACTTTGCAATTTAACTAAATGGTTGGTATTTGCTTAAGGACCCTTTTGGCCAATTTTCACGAAATTAGCTTTTTGCTAGAACAGCAACTGAGACACGGTCATTATGGTTAAAACCCTAAATTTACCTTCAAATTCAAGATAAATACATGCTTTTTCCGATAAAAACAGTAGATATCACAAAAACGTTGCATTCTCTTCATACTTTGTCGACATTCGAGCCCACCCTAGATTTAGATATAGAAATGAATACAAATAGGAAACAGACTATAGCACGAACTCACGTTGATGAAAAGTCCATTTGACCCTGTTTCTCACTGTTTCACATTTTTCCCGAGCAAAATGTCTATTTTTGATATTTTTCAAAGCCTTATTAAAAAAAAATGTCATTTCTCTATAGGTTACAAGAGCGCAATTATTCGTAATGCATTTTCCATAGGGTACCACTAGTGTTCCGTATTTTTTTCTCGAAGACTACACAAACTAGCGAAAAACGGGTGGCAGTTCCTGTTACTAGAAATGCCAGTGTTGCATTACAACCAAAAAAAAATATAGGGTCATGCGGCTCAAATTGCCTTAAAATGCAGTTGAAAAAAATCGTCTACTTTTTTCGCTTAATGAAAAAGGCATATTTTTAATGGCTCCGACGTGCAGAAATTGAAGATATTTTCTATACTTCGTAAAATGTGAATATGATTTTCGGCAATTTTTAAACCTAATTGGATAAGCTTTCGATTAAATGTAATTCCAATCCTGTATCAACCAATCAGAAGCCGTATCGGATTCTATTCTGAGTACCATCTTGGGGTAAAAAACTTGCCGGTTAAATGTAAACAAATAATTGCGCTCTTGTAACCTATACGGTAGTGAAAAAAATTTCCGAAAAATAAGCGCCTGCGCCAAAAGTCGCGCTGGCGTCTATCTAGATGATATCACATCTTCAAAACATTATCTGATCTCTCTCTGAATTTGTAGAATTATTTTTTGCCCGCCGATCAGGCCAAAAATTGGAACTGATTTTTTCGCCAAATACGGTACTGGTCAAAGACACATGAAGATAATGTTAATTTATTGGCCTAATTTTTCGAAGGTCATCCAGCACTGATCATATTGTCAACTAAACCGTTCTGATATGGAAAAGCTACATCGAATTTTGAAGAATGGCTATATATGAAACCATTTCTTGAAAAAACACGTTTTTGAAACAGACTATAGTTTTTCAAAATGTTGAAAATATGATAATATTACTACTTTGGCAAGAGAAACTATTCTTGTACTACGATATTCAATGCCAAGATTAATTTTTCTACTTTGCAATTTAACTAAATGGTTGGTATTTGCTTAAGGACCCTTTTGGCCAATTTTCACGAAATTAGCTTTTTGCTAGAACAGCAACTGAGACACGGTCATTATGGTTAAAACCCTAAATTTACCTTCAAATTCAAGATAAATACATGCTTTTTCCGATAAAAACAGTAGATATCACAAAAACGTTGCATTCTCTTCATACTTTGTCGACATTCGAGCCCACCCTAGATTTAGATATAGAAATGAATACAAATAGGAAACAGACTATAGCACGAACTCACGTTGATGAAAAGTCCATTTGACCCTGTTTCTCACTGTTTCACATTTTTCCCGAGCAAAATGTCTATTTTTGATATTTTTCAAAGCCTTATTAAAAAAAAATGTCATTTCTCTATAGGTTACAAGAGCGCAATTATTCGTAATGCATTTTCCATAGGGTACCACTAGTGTTCCGTATTTTTTTCTCGAAGACTACACAAACTAGCGAAAAACGGGTGGCAGTTCCTGTTACTAGAAATGCCAGTGTTGCATTACAACCAAAAAAAAATATAGGGTCATGCGGCTCAAATTGCCTTAAAATGCAGTTGAAAAAAATCGTCTACTTTTTTCGCTTAATGAAAAAGGCATATTTTTAATGGCTCCGACGTGCAGAAATTGAAGATATTTTCTATACTTCGTAAAATGTGAATATGATTTTCGGCAATTTTTAAACCTAATTGGATAAGCTTTCGATTAAATGTAATTCCAATCCTGTATCAACCAATCAGAAGCCGTATCGGATTCTATTCTGAGTACCATCTTGGGGTAAAAAACTTGCCGGTTAAATGTAAACAAATAATTGCGCTCTTGTAACCTATACGGTAGTGAAAAAAATTTCCGAAAAATAAGCGCCTGCGCCAAAAGTCGCGCTGGCGTCTATCTAGATGATATCACATCTTCAAAACATTATCTGATCTCTCTCTGAATTTGTAGAATTATTTTTTGCCCGCCGATCAGGCCAAAAATTGGAACTGATTTTTTCGCCAAATACGGTACTGGTCAAAGACACATGAAGATAATGTTAATTTATTGGCCTAATTTTTCGAAGGTCATCCAGCACTGATCATATTGTCAACTAAACCGTTCTGATATGGAAAAGCTACATCGAATTTTGAAGAATGGCTATATATGAAACCATTTCTTGAAAAAACACGTTTTTGAAACAGACTATAGTTTTTCAAAATGTTGAAAATATGATAATATTACTACTTTGGCAAGAGAAACTATTCTTGTACTACGATATTCAATGCCAAGATTAATTTTTCTACTTTGCAATTTAACTAAATGGTTGGTATTTGCTTAAGGACCCTTTTGGCCAATTTTCACGAAATTAGCTTTTTGCTAGAACAGCAACTGAGACACGGTCATTATGGTTAAAACCCTAAATTTACCTTCAAATTCAAGATAAATACATGCTTTTTCCGATAAAAACAGTAGATATCACAAAAACGTTGCATTCTCTTCATACTTTGTCGACATTCGAGCCCACCCTAGATTTAGATATAGAAATGAATACAAATAGGAAACAGACTATAGCACGAACTCACGTTGATGAAAAGTCCATTTGACCCTGTTTCTCACTGTTTCACATTTTTCCCGAGCAAAATGTCTATTTTTGATATTTTTCAAAGCCTTATTAAAAAAAAATGTCATTTCTCTATAGGTTACAAGAGCGCAATTATTCGTAATGCATTTTCCATAGGGTACCACTAGTGTTCCGTATTTTTTTCTCGAAGACTACACAAACTAGCGAAAAACGGGTGGCAGTTCCTGTTACTAGAAATGCCAGTGTTGCATTACAACCAAAAAAAAATATAGGGTCATGCGGCTCAAATTGCCTTAAAATGCAGTTGAAAAAAATCGTCTACTTTTTTCGCTTAATGAAAAAGGCATATTTTTAATGGCTCCGACGTGCAGAAATTGAAGATATTTTCTATACTTCGTAAAATGTGAATATGATTTTCGGCAATTTTTAAACCTAATTGGATAAGCTTTCGATTAAATGTAATTCCAATCCTGTATCAACCAATCAGAAGCCGTATCGGATTCTATTCTGAGTACCATCTTGGGGTAAAAAACTTGCCGGTTAAATGTAAACAAATAATTGCGCTCTTGTAACCTATACGGTAGTGAAAAAAATTTCCGAAAAATAAGCGCCTGCGCCAAAAGTCGCGCTGGCGTCTATCTAGATGATATCACATCTTCAAAACATTATCTGATCTCTCTCTGAATTTGTAGAATTATTTTTTGCCCGCCGATCAGGCCAAAAATTGGAACTGATTTTTTCGCCAAATACGGTACTGGTCAAAGACACATGAAGATAATGTTAATTTATTGGCCTAATTTTTCGAAGGTCATCCAGCACTGATCATATTGTCAACTAAACCGTTCTGATATGGAAAAGCTACATCGAATTTTGAAGAATGGCTATATATGAAACCATTTCTTGAAAAAACACGTTTTTGAAACA
>NW_027468078.1:0-57519 GCF_965363235.1 Mytilus galloprovincialis
GCAAAATAGAAAAAAAAAAGAAGAAAAAAACATCATCCATCCATTTTGATCAGTATCCGATTGGTATAGACATGCAGCCGTTTTCTTATAGCGTGTCGCCTGTTTCTCGTATAAAGACATGCTTATAACAGTACACAACTGTCACTCGTCTCAGTGTCTTTAAAAGGTTCTTAAGACAGAGAGAACACTTTGTAATATCTATAGTCTTTGTATTCTCTAGCTATATTCTCTGTATTCTCTAGTATACTGCACGCATACTGGGAAACTTGCTCATTGTTAAAGTATTATTTATTGTTTATATACGATTTTGCCGAATACAACTGATTTCAGCTTAAAAAAAAAAATAATCTACACAACTATAAATATACGCATAAGTACTTTGTATTAGAACACAAACTATATTTAAGAGAATGTGACAGCAGAAGAAGAAGAAAATAATCCAGCTAGATCACAGACAAGACAGACAGACACACACACAACGAACGAACGAACGAACGAACGAACGAACGAACGAATATATTTATATAAAAATAAGGTCAAACATTGTAATTTGTGTGCGTAAATTATATAATATAATATATAGGACTGCAACTAATTTACACAACAAACCATACAAATATGCAACATTGACCACTAACAACTGAGTTTTTCTTCCTCTCGTGCTTGCGCATTTCCGTCGAATATACGTTATATGGTTGTATATTTTCTTGGACTTGTATAAGAAAAGAAAGAAAGAAAAAAAAAAAAGAAACATGTAATGTTCTTCATTTTTTTCCCACCAACTATTGTAATATATAATAAGAAAGTAGACATCTGTATATTGTTTGCAAAGAAAAAAGAAAACAGAAAAATAAAAAGACAGAGAAATGGAGGGAGTGAGCTATGTTTGAGATTGCTTTCTGCATTCAACTAAATTGTACAACAAAATCAGATTCTTTTTGAAAAATGTTGGTGGCCCTGAAAAGGGCCGTTGTAAGTGAAGTTTCTGTTGTGTTGACTTTACTTGGCAGCTTTCTGTGTCTTCTTTGGCAGAAGTACAGCCTGGATGTTTGGTAAAACACCTCCTTGGGCAATGGTTACACCAGAGAGAAGTTTGTTCAATTCTTCGTCGTTTCTGATGGCCAACTGGAGATGACGGGGGATGATTCTGCTCTTCTTGTTGTCACGGGCAGCATTTCCTGCCAACTCCAAAACCTCAGCTGCTAAGTATTCCAAGACAGCGGCAAGGTAGACTGGTGCTCCGGCACCAACTCTCTCGGCGTAGTTTCCTTTCCTCAAAAGTCTGTGGATACGACCTACTGGGAACTGAAGTCCGGCACGGGATGACCTAGACTTTGCCTTTGCTTTTGCTTTTCCTCCTTTTCCTCGTCCTGACATTTTGATTTAATACGTTGTTTGACTTGAACAAGTATAAACAATGATTATCCCAACAAATGGAAGTTTTTAACGACCTTGACTGGCTATACAGCCCTTGCACGGTCGGCCCTGGCTTGCGCCTTTTTGGGCATTAAATAATTTATATTTTACCATGTGGTAATTTAAATAATTTAGAATGATAAGAAAGTTTAATAAAAACAAAAATTTAAAAGGCAAAAATTTGGATAAATAAATGAATAAAAAAAGTAAACATTTTAAGATTAAGTAGATAATAATATAATAAAAAATAATAAAAGAATATAAAAATAAATATAATAAAATAATATAGAAATAATTTTGTATAAAAATAAAAATAAAATAAAACAAAATAAATAAATAATTATTAAACATGGAGCCACCGGAAGTAGGAACAGGAGGAAAGCTTGGCCAAGCAAACAGCAGTGAACGGCAGCAACGTTGTCCTGGTACACCAGCAGCCAAGTAAAGAGCGGATAATTTTGATATGCCAAATTGTGTATGTGAATTTATATGCCAAATATCATGTATAAACCACAATAAGCCTAAATTTGTGTATGTGAGTTTTGCAAAAATAGTTAGTGGGATGTTTTGTATGTACTAGAAAAAAAGAAAAGTGAAATAAAATAAAATAAAATAAATAAAAAACCAAAGGGTGTATGTAAATTTTGACTGCTTTGTGCTAGCCTACCGTAGTTGCAGGACTTTAGAGTGCTAGTACACTGGAACACTTATCCGCAGGAAGACAGTGCCCCACGCTAATTAAAACTGGATTAGCGCAAACCAGATCTTGCGAAGTACCATTTTTTAAGTCTTAGATTTGACTTGCGGCTTAATGACATGGAAAATTTATATAATGACCAAAAGTAGAAACAAAAAATAATTTGGGGTGCCGCGAATTTGGAAAAAAAAAAAAAAAAAAAAAAAAACCAAAGGTTATCGTGCGTTCTTGTTTAGTTAGCATAATTTCAATAGTTTAATTAACTTATCCCTACATTCATTTTATCTAATTTTAAATATGTTAAATTATTTCAAAGGATTAATTTTTTTTATTATTATTATTTTTGTTTTTTTTTAAATCATATTTAATTTGGATTTTATTTGTCTTAAAGATTTAATTTTTACTGCCGGTTATGGCCTGACTCCATTTCTGAGTCACTGACCCGGATAACTCTTGCAGTATGTTTTGCCCCTTTAATGATGCTGTGGTAGGTCGTCTTGGAGATCCATCTGTACTGCCGGTTATGGCCTGACTCCATTTCTGAGTCACTGACCCCGGATAACTCTTGCAGAGTAGTTGGTCTTCTTAACGATCTTTTCTGGTAAGTACGTACTGTATTTGTATTGAAGATTTGATTTTTACTGCCGGTTACAGCCTGACTCCATTTCTGAGTCACTGACCTGGATAACTCTTGCAGTGTGTTTTGCCTATTTAATGATGTTGTGGTAAGTCGTCTTGAAGAGCCTTCTGTACTGCCGGTTATGGCCTGACTCCATTTCTGAGTCACTGACCCCGGATAACTCTTGCAGTGTAGCTGGTCTTCTTAACGATCTTTTCTTTAGTACGTACTGTATTTGAAGTGAAGATTTAGTTTTTGACTGCCGGTTACGGCCTGACTCCATTTCTGAGTCACTGACCCGGATAACTCTTGCAGTGTATTTTAATTATTTTATTTCTATGCCTGTTTTTTTTATATATATATACTTATATAAATTTATGATAATCAATTTCTGTTAAATATTGTACCAAGCACGACCAGACATATTGTTGTTTGTCTTTAGGAGGATCTAGTAATATTTTGGTATTAATATTTTGTATTTGAACCTTGTCCAAGTTTGATTGCAAATTTTGTCTCGCTTGTGAATGATTAATACAGTTTACTAGTACGTGTTCTATATCCTCTTTAATGCCGCATGTATTGCATATTGGAGAGACATTGCGTATGTACTGGCCTAGTTGCCCAGGTAATAGAGTAGTACCCAACCTAAGTCTAGTTATTGTTTTTGCATGAAATCGATTACCTTGATAAAAGTTGGGTTTTTTATTTACTGCAGTATTTATAGAACGACTCCATAGGGAGCATGTGTTATCCCATCTAGCTTGCCACTTTTTCTTATATAATGCTGTTGTTATTGCAATGAATTCATTTGCACTAAGACTCAAGTTAAGGTCAATCTTATCATTACTTAGTGCTAATTTAGCTAGTTTGTCAACCTGTTCATTACCTAGGATACCAACATGCGCTGGTATCCATTCTATGATTACTTCTATTTTGTTTTGTTTTAGACGACAAGCCAGTATTTGAATTGGTTCTAGGATATCGGGTCTACTTGATGCATTATTATTTATAGATTGGATTGCACTATATGAATCAGTTAGAATAACAACTTTTTGCCCTGGCTGTTGATTAGAGAATACCCACTTTAATGATTGATATATGGCCGTCATTTCTGTGGTGTAAACGGAAAGATTGTCTGACGTTCGTTTATAGCTTGCAATCAACTTTGATGGGATTAGAAAAGCATATCCAGTTTTACCCGAAGCTGGGTCTTTTGAGCCATCGGTGTAAATTTTTAAATGATTTTTATATGCATTGTCGATGTACTCTAACGCTTTAGTCTTAATGATATGCGGATTTTCTTTTTTACTGAGGCTGTTTTTTATGTTACTGGATGTTTTTGCTTGACCTATTATCCATGGAGGTGGATCTTGAATATTTTTAGTAACCAACTTTATTTTGTCTAGTTCGTTATCTTTAAGTAGATTTTGGACTCTGAATCCGTAAGGTATGTTATGGTCATTCCATTTATGATTATAAATTTGATATTCAATACAGTCATCTACTAATTGATTGGCTGGATTTGATGGATTTTGTTTAGTACGAGCATAATATTTAAGAGAAAGGTGGTCCCTTCTTAATTGTAATGGCATTTCGCCAGATTCGGCTAGTATTGTTTCTAACGGGGTCGATTTATGGGCCCCTAGCACTATGCGAAGACCTTTAGCTTGTATTATATCTAATTTAGATTTTACCGTTATAGATGCTGAATTAAACGCTTGACATCCATAGTCAAGTACCGATCTAAGAAGAGATTTATATAGCATGAGAAGAGAATCAGTACCCATGCCATAATTGTTTGCTTGAACATACCTAAGAACGTTTAATATTGCTTTAGATCTTTCTTGTAAATAGTTTACGTGTTTATTCCATGTTAGCTTTCTATCAAATATGAGACCAAGAAATTTAACATGATTCTGGAATTTGATTGGTTGGTTATCTAGCATTAGGTTAACTGAATAAACATGACGATCTCCAAATATTACTCCTATCGTTTTGGTTTTAGATATTTTAAAACCCCATTTTGTAGACCATGCACTTATGTTATTAAGGGTTTCTTGCATTTTTTTTGTTAAATGTTTAATATTTCCACCTCGGTACCACATAGCACTGTCGTCAGCAAATTGTGACATTACTGCGGGTTTTTTTGCCAGACCTACTAGATCATTAATCATGATGTTAAATAATGTGGGACTGATGACACTACCTTGCGGGATACCATTGTTAAGATCATATTCGTTTGAAGATTCTTGATTTACTTTAACTTGAATTTTTCTATCTTGCAGAAAGTCTTTTATGAAGTTAAATAATCTCCCATTTATACCGTAATCTTTGCACTTTTTTAATAGACCAAAACGCCATACTAAGTCAAATGCCTTTTCAATATCGAGAAATATGGCTAGTAGAAATTGTTTACGAACTTTAGCTTTTTTAATGTCTGTCTCAAGTCGCAGTAAGTGGTCTAATGTGGAGCGACCTTCACGGAACCCACTTTGTGTTTCATTTATTATATTTTTCTCCGTTAGAAGATGTTTAAGTCTAACATTAACCATGCTTTCCATTAGTTTACAAAAATTTGATGTAAGAGATATCGGTCTGTAGGATTTAGGGTCAGATTTATTTTTATTAGGTTTTAGTATAGGGATTACATTTGCATGTTTCCAGCTGTGGGGAAGTTGACCAGTTACCCACACTTTATTTATTAATTGTAACATAATATTGATCATACTTTCAGGCATATGCTTGAACATTTCATATGTTATACGGTCATCACCGGGCGCAGTTGTCTTTTTGGTTTTAAGCACCTTATAAAGTTCGTTTTTGTTGAATGGTATATTAAATTTTGACCTATTATGTTGCTCATCATCATCCCTATTAATTGGATTTTCTATTTCGGTTTTTAATTTATGAGTTCTGAATTTGGGATCTAAGTTATTGTCACTGGATGCTTCTGCAAAAGTTCCGGCGAGCATGTTTGCTTTATCTACATTAGATACCGCTTGTTTGGTGTCATTAATAAGTGTGGGAAGGGTAGATGATTTTGCCCCTTTAAGACCTTTAACTGTGTTCCAAACTGTTTTTACGTTAGTTTTATAGTTTAGTTTGTCGCAGAAATTTTGCCAGTAGTCAGTTTTTGCCTTATCTGTGACACGTTTAAACTCCTTGACTGCAGTTTTATATAATTCATGATTTTCTTCTGATTTTGATTTATCATATACTCTATGTTTATGACGCTTATTTTTTTTGGCATTTGTACAATCATCGTTCCACCAGGGACAGTTTTTTCTTGTATGTATAGTACCACTAGTTTTTGGGATTGTTTCATCTGCGATTTTAGTCACCACTTCACAAAGATTTTGATTAAAGATTTCAATATCGTCATGTTTTATATTATCTATATTTATTTCGTTACAAAGGGTAGTGAACCTGTGCCAGTCGGCTTTATCGTACACCCATCTTTGTGGAGTGCAGACTTTATTTTTAACCGGTTTTGCATTTAATACGGTGAGTACTGGGAAGTGGTCAGAACCTAGTTGCTCATCTAAAACTGACCATTGACTGTCATTGGCTAACGATGCGGAGACTAATGTTAGATCTATTTGTGTTCGGTTGCCTGTTACAGTTTGATATGTTCCTGTACCGTCATTTAAAATTATCATGTTATTTTGGTCTATGACCTTTTCAATTATGTTGCCATTGCTATCTGTTGTGCTAGACCCCCACATCGAGGATCTACTATTAAAATCTCCAAGTAGCACTATATTATCTGATAAGTTATGCAAAACTTCTTGATATTCATCAAATTTAATATCTTGATTAGGGGGTCTATACACATTAACTATATTTATCTTATTATTTTGACAGTTTACAGATACGCCTACTACTTCTATGTTATCAGTATTAAAATTAAGTTGTGAAAAATTAACTTGAATCGAAACATAAATTGCTACTCCTCCTCCTATTTGAGGTTTCTTTTTATTTTTACCTTTAGGTTGAATCGGTATCTTTCTATTTCGAATGATTGGTGGGTGGTAGCCTTGTAGTTTTATGTACCTATTATCTTTAAAACGAGTTTCTTGTACACAAATAATTTCTGGGTTATTATGTGTGTCTAAGTAATGTTTGAGGGAATTAGCGTTCGCATAAAGTGATCGCGCATTCCACTGTAAAATGTGTAGCCCCATTACGGTTAATTAGTTATTTAAATTAATTGTTGTTTATATTATCTTTATATGACGTCAACTGTTATTTCTTTACTAAATTGCTCTCTGACAAAATTTTGAAAGAGTCTCATGATGGGAACAGAGATATCCCCATGTTTGTCCGCTATATGCCGTATCTCTGTGATTAGGTTTTCCCAGTTTTTTAAATCACTTATGTCTTGACTTGATGGTACAATTATAGTTTTGCGGATATCTGAAATATTTTTTCTATCTTTATTAGGAATACTGGGTGTTTGATCTTCTATTTGTGTATTCTCTGTTTCAATATTTAAATTTTTATCTACGCTTATTTCCGGATTATCTACCGGTGACATAGTGGCTTCATTATCGCTAATTACATCCGTGTCATTGTTAATTACTTTTGATTTAACACTGTCAGCGTATGATTTACCAGGTGTGACATTTGATGTACTAATTATTTTAGGTATGGTTTCATCCCCTGACACTGGAGATTTAATTATTTTAGGTATGGTTTCACATTTTTGTTGTGCCTTTTGTCTGGCTTGGTCAAATGACATTTTATGACTATACATATTTTCCAACACCTGTTTTTGGAATATATATTTGGGGCATGATTTATCTATTGCCTGATGTTTACCACCACAGTTGTTACATTTTAAATTTTTACCATTACAGTTTTTTGTTTCATGTTTACCAGCACATTTAATGCACGTATTTATAGATTTTCTGCATTGTTTGGCATAATGTCCTAGACTTGCGCATTTAGTACAAAATTTAGGGTTAGGTTTATATGGCAGTAAATCATACTCTATGTTTTGTCCATGATTGTTTAAGGGAATAGATTTAAGTATGGAATCTCTTTCCGATAGCGTTACTAATAGATAACCAGCTTTACCTAATTGTTTTACAATTTTTATATCTGCCCCTGTTTGCCTTAGCATATTTTCCTGCTTTTTAATATTTAGGATTTCAGTATCAACAGGTTTAGGTATAACTTTATAAACTCTATTTTTAGTAACCTTATTTTCGTTAATTTCCTTTGTAGCAGCTGCTTGAATAGTTATTTTCTGCTTATGGTCAGTATCAAATTTAGACACTTTTATTTGGAAATTACCCAGTTTAGTCAAGCCAAGTAACTTTCTCCTTATGGTTTCAGATGGTGCGTAAACCAGCACACTGTTTTTAAGTGGTTTTATTTCTATGGCTTGTTCATTAACACCTCCTATCATGGTTGTTAGCAGATAATGGAGAGAGTTAAGAGTCAGTAGCAGGAACTTTTTAGCCCTTGATGTGATGATTAGTGTTTCACTAGGGGGAAACATTTTTTTGCCCTTATCATTGAGTGACACAGGGCTTTTAATTTTAGTTTGGCTTAATCCTTGCCTTTTTGCATATTCAAGTTGTATTGGCGAATTGCCTTGACTTTGTTTGTAAATTTTGGAATCAGGTGATTCCCCTTGTTGTGGACTTCTTGAGTCAATTTTCCTTTTATTGTTTGTCATGTTGCTCATATTTCAATTTATCTTAACTTTTAATTAAATTTATTAAAGCAAAAATAGATTGCACTTTAGCTTATTTAAATATTTAATACTTATTTAGCAAAAATATTTAATTATTTAAACTTATTTAGCAAAAATAAAGTTTAAAACCTAAAGATTAAAAAATAAAAATTATAAACTTACAAAGAAATAAAAAAAAAGAAATGAAAATGAACTAAAGTTAAAAAATAGAAATTATTTTAAATGCTAACTAAACAATTGAACAATTGAACAAAAACAACAGACCGTAATCTTCTCCTGTAATTGCTTTGAGATCGACGCGTACGTGTTGACTCGACGATGGCAAGCTAAGTAGTGTTTTTTTTTGGATTGATTGTGATTATCCCAAGAGGTGGTAGTTTACTATTTATACCCGCAAAACGGATTGAAAGATGTTTCAGTTCTAAACCAATCAAATCATCGCTTCTTCCAGGTAGTTAGGTTGAATGTTAGAAGGTGCTCTCTCCGAAGTTCGCGTTAAGTAAAAACTTTCAATCCGTTTTGCCGAGTATAAATAGAAATTTTTATTAACGGCCATCATTCACTGATTACATTTCAGAGAGTATACATCTATCAAAATGCCACCAAAAGTTGGAACCAAAGGAGCCAAAAAGGCCGTAACAAAGGCAAAGACTGCCCGACCCGGCGGTGACAAGAAAAGGAGGAGGAAGAGGAGAGAATCCTATGCCATCTACATCTACAAAGTCTTGAGACAGGTTCACCCAGACACTGGAGTATCCTCAAAGGCTATGTCTATCATGAACAGTTTTGTCAACGATATCTTTGAGAGAATCGCTGCAGAAGCTTCCCGTCTCGCTCACTACAACAAGAGATCTACCATCACATCTCGGGAGATCCAGACTGCAGTTCGTCTGCTCTTACCCGGTGAATTGGCCAAGCACGCTGTCAGTGAAGGTACCAAAGCCGTCACAAAGTACACCAGCAGCAAGTAAACAACGAGAAGTTTCACTTCACAAACGGCCCTTTTCAGGGCCACCAACATTTTTCAAAAAGAGTCTTATTATTGTTGTACATAACAAACTTCTAAATCAAGCTGTGTCCCACCCCAAAATGACCAATTTATCTATATCTGGATTCTGTCTTTTTGTCTTTCTTTCTTATTTTTCTCTTCTTTATTCTTCATCTGATTAGTCCGATTTCAAAAAAGTTTGTTATTAAAAATATATATATACACAAAATTTAACGGGTTATACATTTCTTCCTCTCTTTTTTTTTTTTTTTTTTTGTCTAGAATAAAATTATACTTGAATATGTATTGATGAACCATTGTATAAAACATAAACACGAACAGATAAATTCAACGTCGAAAAAATGGGGGGGGGGGGGGGATAAACTAGATTGAATGTTTTTGACAATGGAGAAAAATTAAGCAATATATTTATGACATAAAAGAATATGAAATAAAGAATAAAATTGTAATTTACATTAAAAATCGGGATTCATATTGTATCCACAGACTTGCTTGCCTTTTTTTTTAATGGGGGTAAAATAAAAAAATGAAAAAGTAAAATATGAGCGAATAAAAGTAAAAAGGAAAGAAAAGAAAGTTGGACAGGAGAAAGCTATGATTTTCATTTTTAAGTACAACAAATGCAGATTCTTTTTGAAATATGTTGGTGGCCCTGAAAAGGGCCGTTGTATTTGTATTTTTTCAGCTGGCTGTTTAACCTCCGAATCCGTAAAGGGTACGTCCTTGACGTTTCAGGGCGTAGACAACATCCATGGCAGTGACAGTCTTCCTCTTTGCGTGCTCTGTGTATGTGACAGCATCACGGATGACATTTTCCAAAAAGACTTTCAAGACACCACGTGTTTCCTCGTAGATCAGACCAGAGATACGTTTGACACCACCTCGTCTTGCTAAACGACGGATTGCTGGTTTGGTGATACCTTGGATATTATCACGCAACACCTTCCTGTGACGTTTGGCGCCTCCTTTACCTAGACCTTTTCCTCCTTTACCTCTTCCTGACATGTTGCTTGCTTTGTGAAGTTCGATAAAACGAATGACAACACTATCCAAATTATGCTATATATCTCATGAACGCGGCCCTAAAAGAAATACCACTGAATTTTTGATAGGTTGGACCTGATTGGTTGTTTTCGTCTAAATCCGGGAGGTAACTCTGTAGGAATTCTGTACACTTTCAATCCACTTTTTGATTGAAGCTCTGAAAATATATGAAAATAAAATATTTCAAACTGTATACAAATAAAAATACAAAGATTATAAAAGATGGACCAAATAACTAATGATCTTAATCATCAATTAATACTTCTTATATTTTCCAATGTGAAAGAGATTTATTTCCTTTTACTTAAATTAAAATACAAGAACATATCACACTGCATACATAAGCAGGAGTTAACAATGTGCAATTGCAATTAAAAACAATTAGTTTAAAAAAAAATCTTTTTATACAGTTTTTTTCTTGTTCTAAGGATACAGTTTCAGAGATAGTCCACTCTGCAGACTTAAGAGAGTAAAAGCAAAACTAAACTACAGCATACCAGTTTTAATATTTAAGCATGGACAGATAAATTTGTAAATAAAAACAGGTGTGCATAATAATTTTTCTAAAAATCACCTTTACCAGTTTCAATAAAGATGTCCCGGGAAATTGACATTTCAAACATGTTATTATTACATGTATACAATCAATGCTCATCTTTTAACTACTAATTAGGAATCTTTCTAAATTCAGCAGCTACATATGTATGAATACTTTATACATGTAGTCATAAGCTTTTGAAATGTACACAGTGCAGCCTCACTTTTTAAATACCACAATTGGTACATCACTGAATGAATAAATTATTGCGCCTTGTCTATTTTTCTCCACCAATTGGGAAAAAAGATTCATCCGCACACATGTTCACATCATTTATAAGGCACATAGAGCACCCAAAATAGCTGCATTTTAATCGCAAAATAAAGGTATTAAAAAAAAGTTCTTTCTGTACCACACAATTGATGAAGACAAAGTTTTCAATGAGAATTTAAGGTGGACTACTTGGACCCGTACCGAAAATATATTTCAGAAATATAAAATAATTGAATCTTCTCATGTTGTCACAGTATAATACACAATATAAGTAAAAATTACATACAAAAAGCATCTAAAAAAACAGTGAGAAAATGAGACCTGAGAAAAATGCATTTTAGAGAAAAATATAAACACAGAAATTAGAAAGAAATACATTTTAATAATTCTGCAATTAGAAGATGGATTGTGTTGTTCTTGGAGTATGTTTTTTCTTACCTTTTTCTATTTATGTATACATGTATATTATTTTTTTTCAGGGCGGTATACCAGAAAAGGTATAACATTCTTGTTTTTTCTGTAGGATTTGGAAGAAAATATGTATGTCTGTCTCTCTCTCTCTCTATATATATTTATCCTTTTATTTCTTTCCTTTGCATGTTTTGAAATAAGTTTCTCTTTATTTTTCTTCTTCTTTCAATAATAAAGAAAGATGGTGGAGAGGGGGTTTCAGCTATATTTGATTTTGATGTACAACATAATCAGACTCTTTTTGAAAAATATTGGTGGCCCTTAAAAGGGCCGTTATTGTATAGAGTAAAGGTCAGTTTAAGCACGTTCTCCACGGATTCTGCGAGCCAACTGGATGTCTTTGGGCATGATGGTGACTCTCTTGGCGTGGATTGCACACAAGTTGGTGTCCTCGAAAAGACCAACGAGGTAAGCTTCACTGGCTTCCTGGAGGGCCATAACGGCAGAGCTCTGGAAACGAAGATCAGTCTTGAAGTCTTGAGCAATTTCACGAACTAATCTCTGGAAGGGGAGTTTCCTGATGAGGAGTTCAGTACTTTTCTGGTATCTTCTGATCTCACGAAGAGCGACTGTTCCTGGCCTGTATCTATGTGGCTTCTTAACTCCACCTGTGGCAGGTGCGCTCTTACGGGCGGCCTTGGTGGCAAGTTGTTTTCTTGGAGCTTTTCCTCCAGTGGATTTACGGGCGGTCTGCTTTGTACGAGCCATTGCGATATGTTCTCTGTGAAAATCTACTACGATTACACGACAGAATACTTTAAAACTTCGAATGTTAGTGTATTTGTGCTAGCCGCAATGTTTGCAAACACGACACTGATTGGCCTTTCGGTGTAATAAAACTCACGTTGATTGGTTGAAATCTCTGTATTATGATTGGACTGATCTGGAAGTTACTTTCACAGCTTTCAATCCCTTTTTGGACTGAAGCTAACAATTGTTCACCCCAAGCTAACATTTGGCACACATTTGTTTCTATTCTGTTTTGTTGTGATCGTGTCAACGAAAATTTAAATCAGAAAAAAAGTACTCAAGAGTAATGAAGAATTGAATTATTCTTTATTCAAATAATAAATAATTGGTTAATCAACAGTCTGACACGAAATTAATAATTGACAGGAAAATAAGTCTCTGTAAATTAAATAGCAAAATAGAAAAAAAAAAGAAGAAAAAAACATCATCCATCCATTTTGATCAGTATCCGATTGGTATAGACATGCAGCCGTTTTCTTATAGCGTGTCGCCTGTTTCTCGTATAAAGACATGCTTATAACAGTACACAACTGTCACTCGTCTCAGTGTCTTTAAAAGGTTCTTAAGACAGAGAGAACACTTTGTAATATCTATAGTCTTTGTATTCTCTAGCTATATTCTCTGTATTCTCTAGTATACTGCACGCATACTGGGAAACTTGCTCATTGTTAAAGTATTATTTATTGTTTATATACGATTTTGCCGAATACAACTGATTTCAGCTTAAAAAAAAAAATAATCTACACAACTATAAATATACGCATAAGTACTTTGTATTAGAACACAAACTATATTTAAGAGAATGTGACAGCAGAAGAAGAAGAAAATAATCCAGCTAGATCACAGACAAGACAGACAGACACACACACAACGAACGAACGAACGAACGAACGAACGAACGAACGAATATATTTATATAAAAATAAGGTCAAACATTGTAATTTGTGTGCGTAAATTATATAATATAATATATAGGACTGCAACTAATTTACACAACAAACCATACAAATATGCAACATTGACCACTAACAACTGAGTTTTTCTTCCTCTCGTGCTTGCGCATTTCCGTCGAATATACGTTATATGGTTGTATATTTTCTTGGACTTGTATAAGAAAAGAAAGAAAGAAAAAAAAAAAAGAAACATGTAATGTTCTTCATTTTTTTCCCACCAACTATTGTAATATATAATAAGAAAGTAGACATCTGTATATTGTTTGCAAAGAAAAAAGAAAACAGAAAAATAAAAAGACAGAGAAATGGAGGGAGTGAGCTATGTTTGAGATTGCTTTCTGCATTCAACTAAATTGTACAACAAAATCAGATTCTTTTTGAAAAATGTTGGTGGCCCTGAAAAGGGCCGTTGTAAGTGAAGTTTCTGTTGTGTTGACTTTACTTGGCAGCTTTCTGTGTCTTCTTTGGCAGAAGTACAGCCTGGATGTTTGGTAAAACACCTCCTTGGGCAATGGTTACACCAGAGAGAAGTTTGTTCAATTCTTCGTCGTTTCTGATGGCCAACTGGAGATGACGGGGGATGATTCTGCTCTTCTTGTTGTCACGGGCAGCATTTCCTGCCAACTCCAAAACCTCAGCTGCTAAGTATTCCAAGACAGCGGCAAGGTAGACTGGTGCTCCGGCACCAACTCTCTCGGCGTAGTTTCCTTTCCTCAAAAGTCTGTGGATACGACCTACTGGGAACTGAAGTCCGGCACGGGATGACCTAGACTTTGCCTTTGCTTTTGCTTTTCCTCCTTTTCCTCGTCCTGACATTTTGATTTAATACGTTGTTTGACTTGAACAAGTATAAACAATGATTATCCCAAGAGGTGGTAGTTTACTATTTATACCCGCAAAACGGATTGAAAGATGTTTCAGTTCTAAACCAATCAAATCATCGCTTCTTCCAGGTAGTTAGGTTGAATGTTAGAAGGTGCTCTCTCCGAAGTTCGCGTTAAGTAAAAACTTTCAATCCGTTTTGCCGAGTATAAATAGAAATTTTTATTAACGGCCATCATTCACTGATTACATTTCAGAGAGTATACATCTATCAAAATGCCACCAAAAGTTGGAACCAAAGGAGCCAAAAAGGCCGTAACAAAGGCAAAGACTGCCCGACCCGGCGGTGACAAGAAAAGGAGGAGGAAGAGGAGAGAATCCTATGCCATCTACATCTACAAAGTCTTGAGACAGGTTCACCCAGACACTGGAGTATCCTCAAAGGCTATGTCTATCATGAACAGTTTTGTCAACGATATCTTTGAGAGAATCGCTGCAGAAGCTTCCCGTCTCGCTCACTACAACAAGAGATCTACCATCACATCTCGGGAGATCCAGACTGCAGTTCGTCTGCTCTTACCCGGTGAATTGGCCAAGCACGCTGTCAGTGAAGGTACCAAAGCCGTCACAAAGTACACCAGCAGCAAGTAAACAACGAGAAGTTTCACTTCACAAACGGCCCTTTTCAGGGCCACCAACATTTTTCAAAAAGAGTCTTATTATTGTTGTACATAACAAACTTCTAAATCAAGCTGTGTCCCACCCCAAAATGACCAATTTATCTATATCTGGATTCTGTCTTTTTGTCTTTCTTTCTTATTTTTCTCTTCTTTATTCTTCATCTGATTAGTCCGATTTCAAAAAAGTTTGTTATTAAAAATATATATATACACAAAATTTAACGGGTTATACATTTCTTCCTCTCTTTTTTTTTTTTTTTTTTTGTCTAGAATAAAATTATACTTGAATATGTATTGATGAACCATTGTATAAAACATAAACACGAACAGATAAATTCAACGTCGAAAAAATGGGGGGGGGGGGGGGATAAACTAGATTGAATGTTTTTGACAATGGAGAAAAATTAAGCAATATATTTATGACATAAAAGAATATGAAATAAAGAATAAAATTGTAATTTACATTAAAAATCGGGATTCATATTGTATCCACAGACTTGCTTGCCTTTTTTTTTAATGGGGGTAAAATAAAAAAATGAAAAAGTAAAATATGAGCGAATAAAAGTAAAAAGGAAAGAAAAGAAAGTTGGACAGGAGAAAGCTATGATTTTCATTTTTAAGTACAACAAATGCAGATTCTTTTTGAAATATGTTGGTGGCCCTTGAAAAGGGCCGTTGTATTTGTATTTTTTCAGCTGGCTGTTTAACCTCCGAATCCGTAAAGGGTACGTCCTTGACGTTTCAGGGCGTAGACAACATCCATGGCAGTGACAGTCTTCCTCTTTGCGTGCTCTGTGTATGTGACAGCATCACGGATGACATTTTCCAAAAAGACTTTCAAGACACCACGTGTTTCCTCGTAGATCAGACCAGAGATACGTTTGACACCACCTCGTCTTGCTAAACGACGGATTGCTGGTTTGGTGATACCTTGGATATTATCACGCAACACCTTCCTGTGACGTTTGGCGCCTCCTTTACCTAGACCTTTTCCTCCTTTACCTCTTCCTGACATGTTGCTTGCTTTGTGAAGTTCGATAAAACGAATGACAACACTATCCAAATTATGCTATATATCTCATGAACGCGGCCCTAAAAGAAATACCACTGAATTTTTGATAGGTTGGACCTGATTGGTTGTTTTCGTCTAAATCCGGGAGGTAACTCTGTAGGAATTCTGTACACTTTCAATCCACTTTTTGATTGAAGCTCTGAAAATATATGAAAATAAAATATTTCAAACTGTATACAAATAAAAATACAAAGATTATAAAAGATGGACCAAATAACTAATGATCTTAATCATCAATTAATACTTCTTATATTTTCCAATGTGAAAGAGATTTATTTCCTTTTACTTAAATTAAAATACAAGAACATATCACACTGCATACATAAGCAGGAGTTAACAATGTGCAATTGCAATTAAAAACAATTAGTTTAAAAAAAAATCTTTTTATACAGTTTTTTTCTTGTTCTAAGGATACAGTTTCAGAGATAGTCCACTCTGCAGACTTAAGAGAGTAAAAGCAAAACTAAACTACAGCATACCAGTTTTAATATTTAAGCATGGACAGATAAATTTGTAAATAAAAACAGGTGTGCATAATAATTTTTCTAAAAATCACCTTTACCAGTTTCAATAAAGATGTCCCGGGAAATTGACATTTCAAACATGTTATTATTACATGTATACAATCAATGCTCATCTTTTAACTACTAATTAGGAATCTTTCTAAATTCAGCAGCTACATATGTATGAATACTTTATACATGTAGTCATAAGCTTTTGAAATGTACACAGTGCAGCCTCACTTTTTAAATACCACAATTGGTACATCACTGAATGAATAAATTATTGCGCCTTGTCTATTTTTCTCCACCAATTGGGAAAAAAGATTCATCCGCACACATGTTCACATCATTTATAAGGCACATAGAGCACCCAAAATAGCTGCATTTTAATCGCAAAATAAAGGTATTAAAAAAAAGTTCTTTCTGTACCACACAATTGATGAAGACAAAGTTTTCAATGAGAATTTAAGGTGGACTACTTGGACCCGTACCGAAAATATATTTCAGAAATATAAAATAATTGAATCTTCTCATGTTGTCACAGTATAATACACAATATAAGTAAAAATTACATACAAAAAGCATCTAAAAAAACAGTGAGAAAATGAGACCTGAGAAAAATGCATTTTAGAGAAAAATATAAACACAGAAATTAGAAAGAAATACATTTTAATAATTCTGCAATTAGAAGATGGATTGTGTTGTTCTTGGAGTATGTTTTTTCTTACCTTTTTCTATTTATGTATACATGTATATTATTTTTTTTCAGGGCGGTATACCAGAAAAGGTATAACATTCTTGTTTTTTCTGTAGGATTTGGAAGAAAATATGTATGTCTGTCTCTCTCTCTCTCTATATATATTTATCCTTTTATTTCTTTCCTTTGCATGTTTTGAAATAAGTTTCTCTTTATTTTTCTTCTTCTTTCAATAATAAAGAAAGATGGTGGAGAGGGGGTTTCAGCTATATTTGATTTTGATGTACAACATAATCAGACTCTTTTTGAAAAATATTGGTGGCCCTTAAAAGGGCCGTTATTGTATAGAGTAAAGGTCAGTTTAAGCACGTTCTCCACGGATTCTGCGAGCCAACTGGATGTCTTTGGGCATGATGGTGACTCTCTTGGCGTGGATTGCACACAAGTTGGTGTCCTCGAAAAGACCAACGAGGTAAGCTTCACTGGCTTCCTGGAGGGCCATAACGGCAGAGCTCTGGAAACGAAGATCAGTCTTGAAGTCTTGAGCAATTTCACGAACTAATCTCTGGAAGGGGAGTTTCCTGATGAGGAGTTCAGTACTTTTCTGGTATCTTCTGATCTCACGAAGAGCGACTGTTCCTGGCCTGTATCTATGTGGCTTCTTAACTCCACCTGTGGCAGGTGCGCTCTTACGGGCGGCCTTGGTGGCAAGTTGTTTTCTTGGAGCTTTTCCTCCAGTGGATTTACGGGCGGTCTGCTTTGTACGAGCCATTGCGATATGTTCTCTGTGAAAATCTACTACGATTACACGACAGAATACTTTAAAACTTCGAATGTTAGTGTATTTGTGCTAGCCGCAATGTTTGCAAACACGACACTGATTGGCCTTTCGGTGTAATAAAACTCACGTTGATTGGTTGAAATCTCTGTATTATGATTGGACTGATCTGGAAGTTACTTTCACAGCTTTCAATCCCTTTTTGGACTGAAGCTAACAATTGTTCACCCCAAGCTAACATTTGGCACACATTTGTTTCTATTCTGTTTTGTTGTGATCGTGTCAACGAAAATTTAAATCAGAAAAAAAGTACTCAAGAGTAATGAAGAATTGAATTATTCTTTATTCAAATAATAAATAATTGGTTAATCAACAGTCTGACACGAAATTAATAATTGACAGGAAAATAAGTCTCTGTAAATTAAATAGCAAAATAGAAAAAAAAAAGAAGAAAAAAACATCATCCATCCATTTTGATCAGTATCCGATTGGTATAGACATGCAGCCGTTTTCTTATAGCGTGTCGCCTGTTTCTCGTATAAAGACATGCTTATAACAGTACACAACTGTCACTCGTCTCAGTGTCTTTAAAAGGTTCTTAAGACAGAGAGAACACTTTGTAATATCTATAGTCTTTGTATTCTCTAGCTATATTCTCTGTATTCTCTAGTATACTGCACGCATACTGGGAAACTTGCTCATAAAGTATTATTTATTGTTTATATACGATTTTGCCGAATACAACTGATTTCAGCTTAAAAAAAAAAATAATCTACACAACTATAAATATACGCATAAGTACTTTGTATTAGAACACAAACTATATTTAAGAGAATGTGACAGCAGAAGAAGAAGAAAATAATCCAGCTAGATCACAGACAAGACAGACAGACACACACACAACGAACGAACGAACGAACGAACGAACGAACGAACGAATATATTTATATAAAAATAAGGTCAAACATTGTAATTTGTGTGCGTAAATTATATAATATAATATATAGGACTGCAACTAATTTACACAACAAACCATACAAATATGCAACATTGACCACTAACAACTGAGTTTTTCTTCCTCTCGTGCTTGCGCATTTCCGTCGAATATACGTTATATGGTTGTATATTTTCTTGGACTTGTATAAGAAAAGAAAGAAAGAAAAAAAAAAAAGAAACATGTAATGTTCTTCATTTTTTTCCCACCAACTATTGTAATATATAATAAGAAAGTAGACATCTGTATATTGTTTGCAAAGAAAAAAGAAAACAGAAAAATAAAAAGACAGAGAAATGGAGGGAGTGAGCTATGTTTGAGATTGCTTTCTGCATTCAACTAAATTGTACAACAAAATCAGATTCTTTTTGAAAAATGTTGGTGGCCCTGAAAAGGGCCGTTGTAAGTGAAGTTTCTGTTGTGTTGACTTTACTTGGCAGCTTTCTGTGTCTTCTTTGGCAGAAGTACAGCCTGGATGTTTGGTAAAACACCTCCTTGGGCAATGGTTACACCAGAGAGAAGTTTGTTCAATTCTTCGTCGTTTCTGATGGCCAACTGGAGATGACGGGGGATGATTCTGCTCTTCTTGTTGTCACGGGCAGCATTTCCTGCCAACTCCAAAACCTCAGCTGCTAAGTATTCCAAGACAGCGGCAAGGTAGACTGGTGCTCCGGCACCAACTCTCTCGGCGTAGTTTCCTTTCCTCAAAAGTCTGTGGATACGACCTACTGGGAACTGAAGTCCGGCACGGGATGACCTAGACTTTGCCTTTGCTTTTGCTTTTCCTCCTTTTCCTCGTCCTGACATTTTGATTTAATACGTTGTTTGACTTGAACAAGTATAAACAATGATTATCCCAAGAGGTGGTAGTTTACTATTTATACCCGCAAAACGGATTGAAAGATGTTTCAGTTCTAAACCAATCAAATCATCGCTTCTTCCAGGTAGTTAGGTTGAATGTTAGAAGGTGCTCTCTCCGAAGTTCGCGTTAAGTAAAAACTTTCAATCCGTTTTGCCGAGTATAAATAGAAATTTTTATTAACGGCCATCATTCACTGATTACATTTCAGAGAGTATACATCTATCAAAATGCCACCAAAAGTTGGAACCAAAGGAGCCAAAAAGGCCGTAACAAAGGCAAAGACTGCCCGACCCGGCGGTGACAAGAAAAGGAGGAGGAAGAGGAGAGAATCCTATGCCATCTACATCTACAAAGTCTTGAGACAGGTTCACCCAGACACTGGAGTATCCTCAAAGGCTATGTCTATCATGAACAGTTTTGTCAACGATATCTTTGAGAGAATCGCTGCAGAAGCTTCCCGTCTCGCTCACTACAACAAGAGATCTACCATCACATCTCGGGAGATCCAGACTGCAGTTCGTCTGCTCTTACCCGGTGAATTGGCCAAGCACGCTGTCAGTGAAGGTACCAAAGCCGTCACAAAGTACACCAGCAGCAAGTAAACAACGAGAAGTTTCACTTCACAAACGGCCCTTTTCAGGGCCACCAACATTTTTCAAAAAGAGTCTTATTATTGTTGTACATAACAAACTTCTAAATCAAGCTGTGTCCCACCCCAAAATGACCAATTTATCTATATCTGGATTCTGTCTTTTTGTCTTTCTTTCTTATTTTTCTCTTCTTTATTCTTCATCTGATTAGTCCGATTTCAAAAAAGTTTGTTATTAAAAATATATATATACACAAAATTTAACGGGTTATACATTTCTTCCTCTCTTTTTTTTTTTTTTTTTTTGTCTAGAATAAAATTATACTTGAATATGTATTGATGAACCATTGTATAAAACATAAACACGAACAGATAAATTCAACGTCGAAAAAATGGGGGGGGGGGGGGATAAACTAGATTGAATGTTTTTGACAATGGAGAAAAATTAAGCAATATATTTATGACATAAAAGAATATGAAATAAAGAATAAAATTGTAATTTACATTAAAAATCGGGATTCATATTGTATCCACAGACTTGCTTGCCTTTTTTTTTAATGGGGGTAAAATAAAAAAATGAAAAAGTAAAATATGAGCGAATAAAAGTAAAAAGGAAAGAAAAGAAAGTTGGACAGGAGAAAGCTATGATTTTCATTTTTAAGTACAACAAATGCAGATTCTTTTTGAAATATGTTGGTGGCCCTGAAAAGGGCCGTTGTATTTGTATTTTTTCAGCTGGCTGTTTAACCTCCGAATCCGTAAAGGGTACGTCCTTGACGTTTCAGGGCGTAGACAACATCCATGGCAGTGACAGTCTTCCTCTTTGCGTGCTCTGTGTATGTGACAGCATCACGGATGACATTTTCCAAAAAGACTTTCAAGACACCACGTGTTTCCTCGTAGATCAGACCAGAGATACGTTTGACACCACCTCGTCTTGCTAAACGACGGATTGCTGGTTTGGTGATACCTTGGATATTATCACGCAACACCTTCCTGTGACGTTTGGCGCCTCCTTTACCTAGACCTTTTCCTCCTTTACCTCTTCCTGACATGTTGCTTGCTTTGTGAAGTTCGATAAAACGAATGACAACACTATCCAAATTATGCTATATATCTCATGAACGCGGCCCTAAAAGAAATACCACTGAATTTTTGATAGGTTGGACCTGATTGGTTGTTTTCGTCTAAATCCGGGAGGTAACTCTGTAGGAATTCTGTACACTTTCAATCCACTTTTTGATTGAAGCTCTGAAAATATATGAAAATAAAATATTTCAAACTGTATACAAATAAAAATACAAAGATTATAAAAGATGGACCAAATAACTAATGATCTTAATCATCAATTAATACTTCTTATATTTTCCAATGTGAAAGAGATTTATTTCCTTTTACTTAAATTAAAATACAAGAACATATCACACTGCATACATAAGCAGGAGTTAACAATGTGCAATTGCAATTAAAAACAATTAGTTTAAAAAAAAATCTTTTTATACAGTTTTTTTCTTGTTCTAAGGATACAGTTTCAGAGATAGTCCACTCTGCAGACTTAAGAGAGTAAAAGCAAAACTAAACTACAGCATACCAGTTTTAATATTTAAGCATGGACAGATAAATTTGTAAATAAAAACAGGTGTGCATAATAATTTTTCTAAAAATCACCTTTACCAGTTTCAATAAAGATGTCCCGGGAAATTGACATTTCAAACATGTTATTATTACATGTATACAATCAATGCTCATCTTTTAACTACTAATTAGGAATCTTTCTAAATTCAGCAGCTACATATGTATGAATACTTTATACATGTAGTCATAAGCTTTTGAAATGTACACAGTGCAGCCTCACTTTTTAAATACCACAATTGGTACATCACTGAATGAATAAATTATTGCGCCTTGTCTATTTTTCTCCACCAATTGGGAAAAAAGATTCATCCGCACACATGTTCACATCATTTATAAGGCACATAGAGCACCCAAAATAGCTGCATTTTAATCGCAAAATAAAGGTATTAAAAAAAAGTTCTTTCTGTACCACACAATTGATGAAGACAAAGTTTTCAATGAGAATTTAAGGTGGACTACTTGGACCCGTACCGAAAATATATTTCAGAAATATAAAATAATTGAATCTTCTCATGTTGTCACAGTATAATACACAATATAAGTAAAAATTACATACAAAAAGCATCTAAAAAAACAGTGAGAAAATGAGACCTGAGAAAAATGCATTTTAGAGAAAAATATAAACACAGAAATTAGAAAGAAATACATTTTAATAATTCTGCAATTAGAAGATGGATTGTGTTGTTCTTGGAGTATGTTTTTTCTTACCTTTTTCTATTTATGTATACATGTATATTATTTTTTTTCAGGGCGGTATACCAGAAAAGGTATAACATTCTTGTTTTTTCTGTAGGATTTGGAAGAAAATATGTATGTCTGTCTCTCTCTCTCTCTATATATATTTATCCTTTTATTTCTTTCCTTTGCATGTTTTGAAATAAGTTTCTCTTTATTTTTCTTCTTCTTTCAATAATAAAGAAAGATGGTGGAGAGGGGGTTTCAGCTATATTTGATTTTGATGTACAACATAATCAGACTCTTTTTGAAAAATATTGGTGGCCCTTAAAAGGGCCGTTATTGTATAGAGTAAAGGTCAGTTTAAGCACGTTCTCCACGGATTCTGCGAGCCAACTGGATGTCTTTGGGCATGATGGTGACTCTCTTGGCGTGGATTGCACACAAGTTGGTGTCCTCGAAAAGACCAACGAGGTAAGCTTCACTGGCTTCCTGGAGGGCCATAACGGCAGAGCTCTGGAAACGAAGATCAGTCTTGAAGTCTTGAGCAATTTCACGAACTAATCTCTGGAAGGGGAGTTTCCTGATGAGGAGTTCAGTACTTTTCTGGTATCTTCTGATCTCACGAAGAGCGACTGTTCCTGGCCTGTATCTATGTGGCTTCTTAACTCCACCTGTGGCAGGTGCGCTCTTACGGGCGGCCTTGGTGGCAAGTTGTTTTCTTGGAGCTTTTCCTCCAGTGGATTTACGGGCGGTCTGCTTTGTACGAGCCATTGCGATATGTTCTCTGTGAAAATCTACTACGATTACACGACAGAATACTTTAAAACTTCGAATGTTAGTGTATTTGTGCTAGCCGCAATGTTTGCAAACACGACACTGATTGGCCTTTCGGTGTAATAAAACTCACGTTGATTGGTTGAAATCTCTGTATTATGATTGGACTGATCTGGAAGTTACTTTCACAGCTTTCAATCCCTTTTTGGACTGAAGCTAACAATTGTTCACCCCAAGCTAACATTTGGCACACATTTGTTTCTATTCTGTTTTGTTGTGATCGTGTCAACGAAAATTTAAATCAGAAAAAAAGTACTCAAGAGTAATGAAGAATTGAATTATTCTTTATTCAAATAATAAATAATTGGTTAATCAACAGTCTGACACGAAATTAATAATTGACAGGAAAATAAGTCTCTGTAAATTAAATAGCAAAATAGAAAAAAAAAAGAAGAAAAAAACATCATCCATCCATTTTGATCAGTATCCGATTGGTATAGACATGCAGCCGTTTTCTTATAGCGTGTCGCCTGTTTCTCGTATAAAGACATGCTTATAACAGTACACAACTGTCACTCGTCTCAGTGTCTTTAAAAGGTTCTTAAGACAGAGAGAACACTTTGTAATATCTATAGTCTTTGTATTCTCTAGCTATATTCTCTGTATTCTCTAGTATACTGCACGCATACTGGGAAACTTGCTCATTGTTAAAGTATTATTTATTGTTTATATACGATTTTGCCGAATACAACTGATTTCAGCTTAAAAAAAAAAATAATCTACACAACTATAAATATACGCATAAGTACTTTGTATTAGAACACAAACTATATTTAAGAGAATGTGACAGCAGAAGAAGAAGAAAATAATCCAGCTAGATCACAGACAAGACAGACAGACACACACACAACGAACGAACGAACGAACGAACGAACGAACGAACGAATATATTTATATAAAAATAAGGTCAAACATTGTAATTTGTGTGCGTAAATTATATAATATAATATATAGGACTGCAACTAATTTACACAACAAACCATACAAATATGCAACATTGACCACTAACAACTGAGTTTTTCTTCCTCTCGTGCTTGCGCATTTCCGTCGAATATACGTTATATGGTTGTATATTTTCTTGGACTTGTATAAGAAAAGAAAGAAAGAAAAAAAAAAAAGAAACATGTAATGTTCTTCATTTTTTTCCCACCAACTATTGTAATATATAATAAGAAAGTAGACATCTGTATATTGTTTGCAAAGAAAAAAGAAAACAGAAAAATAAAAAGACAGAGAAATGGAGGGAGTGAGCTATGTTTGAGATTGCTTTCTGCATTCAACTAAATTGTACAACAAAATCAGATTCTTTTTGAAAAATGTTGGTGGCCCTGAAAAGGGCCGTTGTAAGTGAAGTTTCTGTTGTGTTGACTTTACTTGGCAGCTTTCTGTGTCTTCTTTGGCAGAAGTACAGCCTGGATGTTTGGTAAAACACCTCCTTGGGCAATGGTTACACCAGAGAGAAGTTTGTTCAATTCTTCGTCGTTTCTGATGGCCAACTGGAGATGACGGGGGATGATTCTGCTCTTCTTGTTGTCACGGGCAGCATTTCCTGCCAACTCCAAAACCTCAGCTGCTAAGTATTCCAAGACAGCGGCAAGGTAGACTGGTGCTCCGGCACCAACTCTCTCGGCGTAGTTTCCTTTCCTCAAAAGTCTGTGGATACGACCTACTGGGAACTGAAGTCCGGCACGGGATGACCTAGACTTTGCCTTTGCTTTTGCTTTTCCTCCTTTTCCTCGTCCTGACATTTTGATTTAATACGTTGTTTGACTTGAACAAGTATAAACAATGATTATCCCAAGAGGTGGTAGTTTACTATTTATACCCGCAAAACGGATTGAAAGATGTTTCAGTTCTAAACCAATCAAATCATCGCTTCTTCCAGGTAGTTAGGTTGAATGTTAGAAGGTGCTCTCTCCGAAGTTCGCGTTAAGTAAAAACTTTCAATCCGTTTTGCCGAGTATAAATAGAAATTTTTATTAACGGCCATCATTCACTGATTACATTTCAGAGAGTATACATCTATCAAAATGCCACCAAAAGTTGGAACCAAAGGAGCCAAAAAGGCCGTAACAAAGGCAAAGACTGCCCGACCCGGCGGTGACAAGAAAAGGAGGAGGAAGAGGAGAGAATCCTATGCCATCTACATCTACAAAGTCTTGAGACAGGTTCACCCAGACACTGGAGTATCCTCAAAGGCTATGTCTATCATGAACAGTTTTGTCAACGATATCTTTGAGAGAATCGCTGCAGAAGCTTCCCGTCTCGCTCACTACAACAAGAGATCTACCATCACATCTCGGGAGATCCAGACTGCAGTTCGTCTGCTCTTACCCGGTGAATTGGCCAAGCACGCTGTCAGTGAAGGTACCAAAGCCGTCACAAAGTACACCAGCAGCAAGTAAACAACGAGAAGTTTCACTTCACAAACGGCCCTTTTCAGGGCCACCAACATTTTTCAAAAAGAGTCTTATTATTGTTGTACATAACAAACTTCTAAATCAAGCTGTGTCCCACCCCAAAATGACCAATTTATCTATATCTGGATTCTGTCTTTTTGTCTTTCTTTCTTATTTTTCTCTTCTTTATTCTTCATCTGATTAGTCCGATTTCAAAAAAGTTTGTTATTAAAAATATATATATACACAAAATTTAACGGGTTATACATTTCTTCCTCTCTTTTTTTTTTTTTTTTTTTGTCTAGAATAAAATTATACTTGAATATGTATTGATGAACCATTGTATAAAACATAAACACGAACAGATAAATTCAACGTCGAAAAAATGGGGGGGGGGGGGGGGATAAACTAGATTGAATGTTTTTGACAATGGAGAAAAATTAAGCAATATATTTATGACATAAAAGAATATGAAATAAAGAATAAAATTGTAATTTACATTAAAAATCGGGATTCATATTGTATCCACAGACTTGCTTGCCTTTTTTTTTAATGGGGGTAAAATAAAAAAATGAAAAAGTAAAATATGAGCGAATAAAAGTAAAAAGGAAAGAAAAGAAAGTTGGACAGGAGAAAGCTATGATTTTCATTTTTAAGTACAACAAATGCAGATTCTTTTTGAAATATGTTGGTGGCCCTGAAAAGGGCCGTTGTATTTGTATTTTTTCAGCTGGCTGTTTAACCTCCGAATCCGTAAAGGGTACGTCCTTGACGTTTCAGGGCGTAGACAACATCCATGGCAGTGACAGTCTTCCTCTTTGCGTGCTCTGTGTATGTGACAGCATCACGGATGACATTTTCCAAAAAGACTTTCAAGACACCACGTGTTTCCTCGTAGATCAGACCAGAGATACGTTTGACACCACCTCGTCTTGCTAAACGACGGATTGCTGGTTTGGTGATACCTTGGATATTATCACGCAACACCTTCCTGTGACGTTTGGCGCCTCCTTTACCTAGACCTTTTCCTCCTTTACCTCTTCCTGACATGTTGCTTGCTTTGTGAAGTTCGATAAAACGAATGACAACACTATCCAAATTATGCTATATATCTCATGAACGCGGCCCTAAAAGAAATACCACTGAATTTTTGATAGGTTGGACCTGATTGGTTGTTTTCGTCTAAATCCGGGAGGTAACTCTGTAGGAATTCTGTACACTTTCAATCCACTTTTTGATTGAAGCTCTGAAAATATATGAAAATAAAATATTTCAAACTGTATACAAATAAAAATACAAAGATTATAAAAGATGGACCAAATAACTAATGATCTTAATCATCAATTAATACTTCTTATATTTTCCAATGTGAAAGAGATTTATTTCCTTTTACTTAAATTAAAATACAAGAACATATCACACTGCATACATAAGCAGGAGTTAACAATGTGCAATTGCAATTAAAAACAATTAGTTTAAAAAAAAATCTTTTTATACAGTTTTTTTCTTGTTCTAAGGATACAGTTTCAGAGATAGTCCACTCTGCAGACTTAAGAGAGTAAAAGCAAAACTAAACTACAGCATACCAGTTTTAATATTTAAGCATGGACAGATAAATTTGTAAATAAAAACAGGTGTGCATAATAATTTTTCTAAAAATCACCTTTACCAGTTTCAATAAAGATGTCCCGGGAAATTGACATTTCAAACATGTTATTATTACATGTATACAATCAATGCTCATCTTTTAACTACTAATTAGGAATCTTTCTAAATTCAGCAGCTACATATGTATGAATACTTTATACATGTAGTCATAAGCTTTTGAAATGTACACAGTGCAGCCTCACTTTTTAAATACCACAATTGGTACATCACTGAATGAATAAATTATTGCGCCTTGTCTATTTTTCTCCACCAATTGGGAAAAAAGATTCATCCGCACACATGTTCACATCATTTATAAGGCACATAGAGCACCCAAAATAGCTGCATTTTAATCGCAAAATAAAGGTATTAAAAAAAAGTTCTTTCTGTACCACACAATTGATGAAGACAAAGTTTTCAATGAGAATTTAAGGTGGACTACTTGGACCCGTACCGAAAATATATTTCAGAAATATAAAATAATTGAATCTTCTCATGTTGTCACAGTATAATACACAATATAAGTAAAAATTACATACAAAAAGCATCTAAAAAAACAGTGAGAAAATGAGACCTGAGAAAAATGCATTTTAGAGAAAAATATAAACACAGAAATTAGAAAGAAATACATTTTAATAATTCTGCAATTAGAAGATGGATTGTGTTGTTCTTGGAGTATGTTTTTTCTTACCTTTTTCTATTTATGTATACATGTATATTATTTTTTTTCAGGGCGGTATACCAGAAAAGGTATAACATTCTTGTTTTTTCTGTAGGATTTGGAAGAAAATATGTATGTCTGTCTCTCTCTCTCTCTATATATATTTATCCTTTTATTTCTTTCCTTTGCATGTTTTGAAATAAGTTTCTCTTTATTTTTCTTCTTCTTTCAATAATAAAGAAAGATGGTGGAGAGGGGGTTTCAGCTATATTTGATTTTGATGTACAACATAATCAGACTCTTTTTGAAAAATATTGGTGGCCCTTAAAAGGGCCGTTATTGTATAGAGTAAAGGTCAGTTTAAGCACGTTCTCCACGGATTCTGCGAGCCAACTGGATGTCTTTGGGCATGATGGTGACTCTCTTGGCGTGGATTGCACACAAGTTGGTGTCCTCGAAAAGACCAACGAGGTAAGCTTCACTGGCTTCCTGGAGGGCCATAACGGCAGAGCTCTGGAAACGAAGATCAGTCTTGAAGTCTTGAGCAATTTCACGAACTAATCTCTGGAAGGGGAGTTTCCTGATGAGGAGTTCAGTACTTTTCTGGTATCTTCTGATCTCACGAAGAGCGACTGTTCCTGGCCTGTATCTATGTGGCTTCTTAACTCCACCTGTGGCAGGTGCGCTCTTACGGGCGGCCTTGGTGGCAAGTTGTTTTCTTGGAGCTTTTCCTCCAGTGGATTTACGGGCGGTCTGCTTTGTACGAGCCATTGCGATATGTTCTCTGTGAAAATCTACTACGATTACACGACAGAATACTTTAAAACTTCGAATGTTAGTGTATTTGTGCTAGCCGCAATGTTTGCAAACACGACACTGATTGGCCTTTCGGTGTAATAAAACTCACGTTGATTGGTTGAAATCTCTGTATTATGATTGGACTGATCTGGAAGTTACTTTCACAGCTTTCAATCCCTTTTTGGACTGAAGCTAACAATTGTTCACCCCAAGCTAACATTTGGCACACATTTGTTTCTATTCTGTTTTGTTGTGATCGTGTCAACGAAAATTTAAATCAGAAAAAAAGTACTCAAGAGTAATGAAGAATTGAATTATTCTTTATTCAAATAATAAATAATTGGTTAATCAACAGTCTGACACGAAATTAATAATTGACAGGAAAATAAGTCTCTGTAAATTAAATAGCAAAATAGAAAAAAAAAAGAAGAAAAAAACATCATCCATCCATTTTGATCAGTATCCGATTGGTATAGACATGCAGCCGTTTTCTTATAGCGTGTCGCCTGTTTCTCGTATAAAGACATGCTTATAACAGTACACAACTGTCACTCGTCTCAGTGTCTTTAAAAGGTTCTTAAGACAGAGAGAACACTTTGTAATATCTATAGTCTTTGTATTCTCTAGCTATATTCTCTGTATTCTCTAGTATACTGCACGCATACTGGGAAACTTGCTCATTGTTAAAGTATTATTTATTGTTTATATACGATTTTGCCGAATACAACTGATTTCAGCTTAAAAAAAAAAATAATCTACACAACTATAAATATACGCATAAGTACTTTGTATTAGAACACAAACTATATTTAAGAGAATGTGACAGCAGAAGAAGAAGAAAATAATCCAGCTAGATCACAGACAAGACAGACAGACACACACACAACGAACGAACGAACGAACGAACGAACGAACGAACGAATATATTTATATAAAAATAAGGTCAAACATTGTAATTTGTGTGCGTAAATTATATAATATAATATATAGGACTGCAACTAATTTACACAACAAACCATACAAATATGCAACATTGACCACTAACAACTGAGTTTTTCTTCCTCTCGTGCTTGCGCATTTCCGTCGAATATACGTTATATGGTTGTATATTTTCTTGGACTTGTATAAGAAAAGAAAGAAAGAAAAAAAAAAAAGAAACATGTAATGTTCTTCATTTTTTTCCCACCAACTATTGTAATATATAATAAGAAAGTAGACATCTGTATATTGTTTGCAAAGAAAAAAGAAAACAGAAAAATAAAAAGACAGAGAAATGGAGGGAGTGAGCTATGTTTGAGATTGCTTTCTGCATTCAACTAAATTGTACAACAAAATCAGATTCTTTTTGAAAAATGTTGGTGGCCCTGAAAAGGGCCGTTGTAAGTGAAGTTTCTGTTGTGTTGACTTTACTTGGCAGCTTTCTGTGTCTTCTTTGGCAGAAGTACAGCCTGGATGTTTGGTAAAACACCTCCTTGGGCAATGGTTACACCAGAGAGAAGTTTGTTCAATTCTTCGTCGTTTCTGATGGCCAACTGGAGATGACGGGGGATGATTCTGCTCTTCTTGTTGTCACGGGCAGCATTTCCTGCCAACTCCAAAACCTCAGCTGCTAAGTATTCCAAGACAGCGGCAAGGTAGACTGGTGCTCCGGCACCAACTCTCTCGGCGTAGTTTCCTTTCCTCAAAAGTCTGTGGATACGACCTACTGGGAACTGAAGTCCGGCACGGGATGACCTAGACTTTGCCTTTGCTTTTGCTTTTCCTCCTTTTCCTCGTCCTGACATTTTGATTTAATACGTTGTTTGACTTGAACAAGTATAAACAATGATTATCCCAAGAGGTGGTAGTTTACTATTTATACCCGCAAAACGGATTGAAAGATGTTTCAGTTCTAAACCAATCAAATCATCGCTTCTTCCAGGTAGTTAGGTTGAATGTTAGAAGGTGCTCTCTCCGAAGTTCGCGTTAAGTAAAAACTTTCAATCCGTTTTGCCGAGTATAAATAGAAATTTTTATTAACGGCCATCATTCACTGATTACATTTCAGAGAGTATACATCTATCAAAATGCCACCAAAAGTTGGAACCAAAGGAGCCAAAAAGGCCGTAACAAAGGCAAAGACTGCCCGACCCGGCGGTGACAAGAAAAGGAGGAGGAAGAGGAGAGAATCCTATGCCATCTACATCTACAAAGTCTTGAGACAGGTTCACCCAGACACTGGAGTATCCTCAAAGGCTATGTCTATCATGAACAGTTTTGTCAACGATATCTTTGAGAGAATCGCTGCAGAAGCTTCCCGTCTCGCTCACTACAACAAGAGATCTACCATCACATCTCGGGAGATCCAGACTGCAGTTCGTCTGCTCTTACCCGGTGAATTGGCCAAGCACGCTGTCAGTGAAGGTACCAAAGCCGTCACAAAGTACACCAGCAGCAAGTAAACAACGAGAAGTTTCACTTCACAAACGGCCCTTTTCAGGGCCACCAACATTTTTCAAAAAGAGTCTTATTATTGTTGTACATAACAAACTTCTAAATCAAGCTGTGTCCCACCCCAAAATGACCAATTTATCTATATCTGGATTCTGTCTTTTTGTCTTTCTTTCTTATTTTTCTCTTCTTTATTCTTCATCTGATTAGTCCGATTTCAAAAAAGTTTGTTATTAAAAATATATATATACACAAAATTTAACGGGTTATACATTTCTTCCTCTCTTTTTTTTTTTTTTTTTTTGTCTAGAATAAAATTATACTTGAATATGTATTGATGAACCATTGTATAAAACATAAACACGAACAGATAAATTCAACGTCGAAAAAATGGGGGGGGGGGGGGATAAACTAGATTGAATGTTTTTGACAATGGAGAAAAATTAAGCAATATATTTATGACATAAAAGAATATGAAATAAAGAATAAAATTGTAATTTACATTAAAAATCGGGATTCATATTGTATCCACAGACTTGCTTGCCTTTTTTTTTAATGGGGGTAAAATAAAAAAATGAAAAAGTAAAATATGAGCGAATAAAAGTAAAAAGGAAAGAAAAGAAAGTTGGACAGGAGAAAGCTATGATTTTCATTTTTAAGTACAACAAATGCAGATTCTTTTTGAAATATGTTGGTGGCCCTGAAAAGGGCCGTTGTATTTGTATTTTTTCAGCTGGCTGTTTAACCTCCGAATCCGTAAAGGGTACGTCCTTGACGTTTCAGGGCGTAGACAACATCCATGGCAGTGACAGTCTTCCTCTTTGCGTGCTCTGTGTATGTGACAGCATCACGGATGACATTTTCCAAAAAGACTTTCAAGACACCACGTGTTTCCTCGTAGATCAGACCAGAGATACGTTTGACACCACCTCGTCTTGCTAAACGACGGATTGCTGGTTTGGTGATACCTTGGATATTATCACGCAACACCTTCCTGTGACGTTTGGCGCCTCCTTTACCTAGACCTTTTCCTCCTTTACCTCTTCCTGACATGTTGCTTGCTTTGTGAAGTTCGATAAAACGAATGACAACACTATCCAAATTATGCTATATATCTCATGAACGCGGCCCTAAAAGAAATACCACTGAATTTTTGATAGGTTGGACCTGATTGGTTGTTTTCGTCTAAATCCGGGAGGTAACTCTGTAGGAATTCTGTACACTTTCAATCCACTTTTTGATTGAAGCTCTGAAAATATATGAAAATAAAATATTTCAAACTGTATACAAATAAAAATACAAAGATTATAAAAGATGGACCAAATAACTAATGATCTTAATCATCAATTAATACTTCTTATATTTTCCAATGTGAAAGAGATTTATTTCCTTTTACTTAAATTAAAATACAAGAACATATCACACTGCATACATAAGCAGGAGTTAACAATGTGCAATTGCAATTAAAAACAATTAGTTTAAAAAAAAATCTTTTTATACAGTTTTTTTCTTGTTCTAAGGATACAGTTTCAGAGATAGTCCACTCTGCAGACTTAAGAGAGTAAAAGCAAAACTAAACTACAGCATACCAGTTTTAATATTTAAGCATGGACAGATAAATTTGTAAATAAAAACAGGTGTGCATAATAATTTTTCTAAAAATCACCTTTACCAGTTTCAATAAAGATGTCCCGGGAAATTGACATTTCAAACATGTTATTATTACATGTATACAATCAATGCTCATCTTTTAACTACTAATTAGGAATCTTTCTAAATTCAGCAGCTACATATGTATGAATACTTTATACATGTAGTCATAAGCTTTTGAAATGTACACAGTGCAGCCTCACTTTTTAAATACCACAATTGGTACATCACTGAATGAATAAATTATTGCGCCTTGTCTATTTTTCTCCACCAATTGGGAAAAAAGATTCATCCGCACACATGTTCACATCATTTATAAGGCACATAGAGCACCCAAAATAGCTGCATTTTAATCGCAAAATAAAGGTATTAAAAAAAAGTTCTTTCTGTACCACACAATTGATGAAGACAAAGTTTTCAATGAGAATTTAAGGTGGACTACTTGGACCCGTACCGAAAATATATTTCAGAAATATAAAATAATTGAATCTTCTCATGTTGTCACAGTATAATACACAATATAAGTAAAAATTACATACAAAAAGCATCTAAAAAAACAGTGAGAAAATGAGACCTGAGAAAAATGCATTTTAGAGAAAAATATAAACACAGAAATTAGAAAGAAATACATTTTAATAATTCTGCAATTAGAAGATGGATTGTGTTGTTCTTGGAGTATGTTTTTTCTTACCTTTTTCTATTTATGTATACATGTATATTATTTTTTTTCAGGGCGGTATACCAGAAAAGGTATAACATTCTTGTTTTTTCTGTAGGATTTGGAAGAAAATATGTATGTCTGTCTCTCTCTCTCTCTATATATATTTATCCTTTTATTTCTTTCCTTTGCATGTTTTGAAATAAGTTTCTCTTTATTTTTCTTCTTCTTTCAATAATAAAGAAAGATGGTGGAGAGGGGGTTTCAGCTATATTTGATTTTGATGTACAACATAATCAGACTCTTTTTGAAAAATATTGGTGGCCCTTAAAAGGGCCGTTATTGTATAGAGTAAAGGTCAGTTTAAGCACGTTCTCCACGGATTCTGCGAGCCAACTGGATGTCTTTGGGCATGATGGTGACTCTCTTGGCGTGGATTGCACACAAGTTGGTGTCCTCGAAAAGACCAACGAGGTAAGCTTCACTGGCTTCCTGGAGGGCCATAACGGCAGAGCTCTGGAAACGAAGATCAGTCTTGAAGTCTTGAGCAATTTCACGAACTAATCTCTGGAAGGGGAGTTTCCTGATGAGGAGTTCAGTACTTTTCTGGTATCTTCTGATCTCACGAAGAGCGACTGTTCCTGGCCTGTATCTATGTGGCTTCTCAACTCCACCTGTGGCAGGTGCGCTCTTACGGGCGGCCTTGGTGGCAAGTTGTTTTCTTGGAGCTTTTCCTCCAGTGGATTTACGGGCGGTCTGCTTTGTACGAGCCATTGCGATATGTTCTCTGTGAAAATCTACTACGATTACACGACAGAATACTTTAAAACTTCGAATGTTAGTGTATTTGTGCTAGCCGCAATGTTTGCAAACACGACACTGATTGGCCTTTCGGTGTAATAAAACTCACGTTGATTGGTTGAAATCTCTGTATTATGATTGGACTGATCTGGAAGTTACTTTCACAGCTTTCAATCCCTTTTTGGACTGAAGCTAACAATTGTTCACCCCAAGCTAACATTTGGCACACATTTGTTTCTATTCTGTTTTGTTGTGATCGTGTCAACGAAAATTTAAATCAGAAAAAAAGTACTCAAGAGTAATGAAGAATTGAATTATTCTTTATTCAAATAATAAATAATTGGTTAATCAACAGTCTGACACGAAATTAATAATTGACAGGAAAATAAGTCTCTGTAAATTAAATAGCAAAATAGAAAAAAAAAAGAAGAAAAAAACATCATCCATCCATTTTGATCAGTATCCGATTGGTATAGACATGCAGCCGTTTTCTTATAGCGTGTCGCCTGTTTCTCGTATAAAGACATGCTTATAACAGTACACAACTGTCACTCGTCTCAGTGTCTTTAAAAGGTTCTTAAGACAGAGAGAACACTTTGTAATATCTATAGTCTTTGTATTCTCTAGCTATATTCTCTGTATTCTCTAGTATACTGCACGCATACTGGGAAACTTGCTCATTGTTAAAGTATTATTTATTGTTTATATACGATTTTGCCGAATACAACTGATTTCAGCTTAAAAAAAAAAATAATCTACACAACTATAAATATACGCATAAGTACTTTGTATTAGAACACAAACTATATTTAAGAGAATGTGACAGCAGAAGAAGAAGAAAATAATCCAGCTAGATCACAGACAAGACAGACAGACACACACACAACGAACGAACGAACGAACGAACGAACGAACGAACGAATATATTTATATAAAAATAAGGTCAAACATTGTAATTTGTGTGCGTAAATTATATAATATAATATATAGGACTGCAACTAATTTACACAACAAACCATACAAATATGCAACATTGACCACTAACAACTGAGTTTTTCTTCCTCTCGTGCTTGCGCATTTCCGTCGAATATACGTTATATGGTTGTATATTTTCTTGGACTTGTATAAGAAAAGAAAGAAAGAAAAAAAAAAAAGAAACATGTAATGTTCTTCATTTTTTTCCCACCAACTATTGTAATATATAATAAGAAAGTAGACATCTGTATATTGTTTGCAAAGAAAAAAGAAAACAGAAAAATAAAAAGACAGAGAAATGGAGGGAGTGAGCTATGTTTGAGATTGCTTTCTGCATTCAACTAAATTGTACAACAAAATCAGATTCTTTTTGAAAAATGTTGGTGGCCCTGAAAAGGGCCGTTGTAAGTGAAGTTTCTGTTGTGTTGACTTTACTTGGCAGCTTTCTGTGTCTTCTTTGGCAGAAGTACAGCCTGGATGTTTGGTAAAACACCTCCTTGGGCAATGGTTACACCAGAGAGAAGTTTGTTCAATTCTTCGTCGTTTCTGATGGCCAACTGGAGATGACGGGGGATGATTCTGCTCTTCTTGTTGTCACGGGCAGCATTTCCTGCCAACTCCAAAACCTCAGCTGCTAAGTATTCCAAGACAGCGGCAAGGTAGACTGGTGCTCCGGCACCAACTCTCTCGGCGTAGTTTCCTTTCCTCAAAAGTCTGTGGATACGACCTACTGGGAACTGAAGTCCGGCACGGGATGACCTAGACTTTGCCTTTGCTTTTGCTTTTCCTCCTTTTCCTCGTCCTGACATTTTGATTTAATACGTTGTTTGACTTGAACAAGTATAAACAATGATTATCCCAAGAGGTGGTAGTTTACTATTTATACCCGCAAAACGGATTGAAAGATGTTTCAGTTCTAAACCAATCAAATCATCGCTTCTTCCAGGTAGTTAGGTTGAATGTTAGAAGGTGCTCTCTCCGAAGTTCGCGTTAAGTAAAAACTTTCAATCCGTTTTGCCGAGTATAAATAGAAATTTTTATTAACGGCCATCATTCACTGATTACATTTCAGAGAGTATACATCTATCAAAATGCCACCAAAAGTTGGAACCAAAGGAGCCAAAAAGGCCGTAACAAAGGCAAAGACTGCCCGACCCGGCGGTGACAAGAAAAGGAGGAGGAAGAGGAGAGAATCCTATGCCATCTACATCTACAAAGTCTTGAGACAGGTTCACCCAGACACTGGAGTATCCTCAAAGGCTATGTCTATCATGAACAGTTTTGTCAACGATATCTTTGAGAGAATCGCTGCAGAAGCTTCCCGTCTCGCTCACTACAACAAGAGATCTACCATCACATCTCGGGAGATCCAGACTGCAGTTCGTCTGCTCTTACCCGGTGAATTGGCCAAGCACGCTGTCAGTGAAGGTACCAAAGCCGTCACAAAGTACACCAGCAGCAAGTAAACAACGAGAAGTTTCACTTCACAAACGGCCCTTTTCAGGGCCACCAACATTTTTCAAAAAGAGTCTTATTATTGTTGTACATAACAAACTTCTAAATCAAGCTGTGTCCCACCCCAAAATGACCAATTTATCTATATCTGGATTCTGTCTTTTTGTCTTTCTTTCTTATTTTTCTCTTCTTTATTCTTCATCTGATTAGTCCGATTTCAAAAAAGTTTGTTATTAAAAATATATATATACACAAAATTTAACGGGTTATACATTTCTTCCTCTCTTTTTTTTTTTTTTTTTTTGTCTAGAATAAAATTATACTTGAATATGTATTGATGAACCATTGTATAAAACATAAACACGAACAGATAAATTCAACGTCGAAAAAATGGGGGGGGGGGGGATAAACTAGATTGAATGTTTTTGACAATGGAGAAAAATTAAGCAATATATTTATGACATAAAAGAATATGAAATAAAGAATAAAATTGTAATTTACATTAAAAATCGGGATTCATATTGTATCCACAGACTTGCTTGCCTTTTTTTTTAATGGGGGTAAAATAAAAAAATGAAAAAGTAAAATATGAGCGAATAAAAGTAAAAAGGAAAGAAAAGAAAGTTGGACAGGAGAAAGCTATGATTTTCATTTTTAAGTACAACAAATGCAGATTCTTTTTGAAATATGTTGGTGGCCCTGAAAAGGGCCGTTGTATTTGTATTTTTTCAGCTGGCTGTTTAACCTCCGAATCCGTAAAGGGTACGTCCTTGACGTTTCAGGGCGTAGACAACATCCATGGCAGTGACAGTCTTCCTCTTTGCGTGCTCTGTGTATGTGACAGCATCACGGATGACATTTTCCAAAAAGACTTTCAAGACACCACGTGTTTCCTCGTAGATCAGACCAGAGATACGTTTGACACCACCTCGTCTTGCTAAACGACGGATTGCTGGTTTGGTGATACCTTGGATATTATCACGCAACACCTTCCTGTGACGTTTGGCGCCTCCTTTACCTAGACCTTTTCCTCCTTTACCTCTTCCTGACATGTTGCTTGCTTTGTGAAGTTCGATAAAACGAATGACAACACTATCCAAATTATGCTATATATCTCATGAACGCGGCCCTAAAAGAAATACCACTGAATTTTTGATAGGTTGGACCTGATTGGTTGTTTTCGTCTAAATCCGGGAGGTAACTCTGTAGGAATTCTGTACACTTTCAATCCACTTTTTGATTGAAGCTCTGAAAATATATGAAAATAAAATATTTCAAACTGTATACAAATAAAAATACAAAGATTATAAAAGATGGACCAAATAACTAATGATCTTAATCATCAATTAATACTTCTTATATTTTCCAATGTGAAAGAGATTTATTTCCTTTTACTTAAATTAAAATACAAGAACATATCACACTGCATACATAAGCAGGAGTTAACAATGTGCAATTGCAATTAAAAACAATTAGTTTAAAAAAAAATCTTTTTATACAGTTTTTTTCTTGTTCTAAGGATACAGTTTCAGAGATAGTCCACTCTGCAGACTTAAGAGAGTAAAAGCAAAACTAAACTACAGCATACCAGTTTTAATATTTAAGCATGGACAGATAAATTTGTAAATAAAAACAGGTGTGCATAATAATTTTTCTAAAAATCACCTTTACCAGTTTCAATAAAGATGTCCCGGGAAATTGACATTTCAAACATGTTATTATTACATGTATACAATCAATGCTCATCTTTTAACTACTAATTAGGAATCTTTCTAAATTCAGCAGCTACATATGTATGAATACTTTATACATGTAGTCATAAGCTTTTGAAATGTACACAGTGCAGCCTCACTTTTTAAATACCACAATTGGTACATCACTGAATGAATAAATTATTGCGCCTTGTCTATTTTTCTCCACCAATTGGGAAAAAAGATTCATCCGCACACATGTTCACATCATTTATAAGGCACATAGAGCACCCAAAATAGCTGCATTTTAATCGCAAAATAAAGGTATTAAAAAAAAGTTCTTTCTGTACCACACAATTGATGAAGACAAAGTTTTCAATGAGAATTTAAGGTGGACTACTTGGACCCGTACCGAAAATATATTTCAGAAATATAAAATAATTGAATCTTCTCATGTTGTCACAGTATAATACACAATATAAGTAAAAATTACATACAAAAAGCATCTAAAAAAACAGTGAGAAAATGAGACCTGAGAAAAATGCATTTTAGAGAAAAATATAAACACAGAAATTAGAAAGAAATACATTTTAATAATTCTGCAATTAGAAGATGGATTGTGTTGTTCTTGGAGTATGTTTTTTCTTACCTTTTTCTATTTATGTATACATGTATATTATTTTTTTTCAGGGCGGTATACCAGAAAAGGTATAACATTCTTGTTTTTTCTGTAGGATTTGGAAGAAAATATGTATGTCTGTCTCTCTCTCTCTCTATATATATTTATCCTTTTATTTCTTTCCTTTGCATGTTTTGAAATAAGTTTCTCTTTATTTTTCTTCTTCTTTCAATAATAAAGAAAGATGGTGGAGAGGGGGTTTCAGCTATATTTGATTTTGATGTACAACATAATCAGACTCTTTTTGAAAAATATTGGTGGCCCTTAAAAGGGCCGTTATTGTATAGAGTAAAGGTCAGTTTAAGCACGTTCTCCACGGATTCTGCGAGCCAACTGGATGTCTTTGGGCATGATGGTGACTCTCTTGGCGTGGATTGCACACAAGTTGGTGTCCTCGAAAAGACCAACGAGGTAAGCTTCACTGGCTTCCTGGAGGGCCATAACGGCAGAGCTCTGGAAACGAAGATCAGTCTTGAAGTCTTGAGCAATTTCACGAACTAATCTCTGGAAGGGGAGTTTCCTGATGAGGAGTTCAGTACTTTTCTGGTATCTTCTGATCTCACGAAGAGCGACTGTTCCTGGCCTGTATCTATGTGGCTTCTTAACTCCACCTGTGGCAGGTGCGCTCTTACGGGCGGCCTTGGTGGCAAGTTGTTTTCTTGGAGCTTTTCCTCCAGTGGATTTACGGGCGGTCTGCTTTGTACGAGCCATTGCGATATGTTCTCTGTGAAAATCTACTACGATTACACGACAGAATACTTTAAAACTTCGAATGTTAGTGTATTTGTGCTAGCCGCAATGTTTGCAAACACGACACTGATTGGCCTTTCGGTGTAATAAAACTCACGTTGATTGGTTGAAATCTCTGTATTATGATTGGACTGATCTGGAAGTTACTTTCACAGCTTTCAATCCCTTTTTGGACTGAAGCTAACAATTGTTCACCCCAAGCTAACATTTGGCACACATTTGTTTCTATTCTGTTTTGTTGTGATCGTGTCAACGAAAATTTAAATCAGAAAAAAAGTACTCAAGAGTAATGAAGAATTGAATTATTCTTTATTCAAATAATAAATAATTGGTTAATCAACAGTCTGACACGAAATTAATAATTGACAGGAAAATAAGTCTCTGTAAATTAAATAGCAAAATAGAAAAAAAAAAGAAGAAAAAAACATCATCCATCCATTTTGATCAGTATCCGATTGGTATAGACATGCAGCCGTTTTCTTATAGCGTGTCGCCTGTTTCTCGTATAAAGACATGCTTATAACAGTACACAACTGTCACTCGTCTCAGTGTCTTTAAAAGGTTCTTAAGACAGAGAGAACACTTTGTAATATCTATAGTCTTTGTATTCTCTAGCTATATTCTCTGTATTCTCTAGTATACTGCACGCATACTGGGAAACTTGCTCATTGTTAAAGTATTATTTATTGTTTATATACGATTTTGCCGAATACAACTGATTTCAGCTTAAAAAAAAAAATAATCTACACAACTATAAATATACGCATAAGTACTTTGTATTAGAACACAAACTATATTTAAGAGAATGTGACAGCAGAAGAAGAAGAAAATAATCCAGCTAGATCACAGACAAGACAGACAGACACACACACAACGAACGAACGAACGAACGAACGAACGAACGAACGAATATATTTATATAAAAATAAGGTCAAACATTGTAATTTGTGTGCGTAAATTATATAATATAATATATAGGACTGCAACTAATTTACACAACAAACCATACAAATATGCAACATTGACCACTAACAACTGAGTTTTTCTTCCTCTCGTGCTTGCGCATTTCCGTCGAATATACGTTATATGGTTGTATATTTTCTTGGACTTGTATAAGAAAAGAAAGAAAGAAAAAAAAAAAAGAAACATGTAATGTTCTTCATTTTTTTCCCACCAACTATTGTAATATATAATAAGAAAGTAGACATCTGTATATTGTTTGCAAAGAAAAAAGAAAACAGAAAAATAAAAAGACAGAGAAATGGAGGGAGTGAGCTATGTTTGAGATTGCTTTCTGCATTCAACTAAATTGTACAACAAAATCAGATTCTTTTTGAAAAATGTTGGTGGCCCTGAAAAGGGCCGTTGTAAGTGAAGTTTCTGTTGTGTTGACTTTACTTGGCAGCTTTCTGTGTCTTCTTTGGCAGAAGTACAGCCTGGATGTTTGGTAAAACACCTCCTTGGGCAATGGTTACACCAGAGAGAAGTTTGTTCAATTCTTCGTCGTTTCTGATGGCCAACTGGAGATGACGGGGGATGATTCTGCTCTTCTTGTTGTCACGGGCAGCATTTCCTGCCAACTCCAAAACCTCAGCTGCTAAGTATTCCAAGACAGCGGCAAGGTAGACTGGTGCTCCGGCACCAACTCTCTCGGCGTAGTTTCCTTTCCTCAAAAGTCTGTGGATACGACCTACTGGGAACTGAAGTCCGGCACGGGATGACCTAGACTTTGCCTTTGCTTTTGCTTTTCCTCCTTTTCCTCGTCCTGACATTTTGATTTAATACGTTGTTTGACTTGAACAAGTATAAACAATGATTATCCCAAGAGGTGGTAGTTTACTATTTATACCCGCAAAACGGATTGAAAGATGTTTCAGTTCTAAACCAATCAAATCATCGCTTCTTCCAGGTAGTTAGGTTGAATGTTAGAAGGTGCTCTCTCCGAAGTTCGCGTTAAGTAAAAACTTTCAATCCGTTTTGCCGAGTATAAATAGAAATTTTTATTAACGGCCATCATTCACTGATTACATTTCAGAGAGTATACATCTATCAAAATGCCACCAAAAGTTGGAACCAAAGGAGCCAAAAAGGCCGTAACAAAGGCAAAGACTGCCCGACCCGGCGGTGACAAGAAAAGGAGGAGGAAGAGGAGAGAATCCTATGCCATCTACATCTACAAAGTCTTGAGACAGGTTCACCCAGACACTGGAGTATCCTCAAAGGCTATGTCTATCATGAACAGTTTTGTCAACGATATCTTTGAGAGAATCGCTGCAGAAGCTTCCCGTCTCGCTCACTACAACAAGAGATCTACCATCACATCTCGGGAGATCCAGACTGCAGTTCGTCTGCTCTTACCCGGTGAATTGGCCAAGCACGCTGTCAGTGAAGGTACCAAAGCCGTCACAAAGTACACCAGCAGCAAGTAAACAACGAGAAGTTTCACTTCACAAACGGCCCTTTTCAGGGCCACCAACATTTTTCAAAAAGAGTCTTATTATTGTTGTACATAACAAACTTCTAAATCAAGCTGTGTCCCACCCCAAAATGACCAATTTATCTATATCTGGATTCTGTCTTTTTGTCTTTCTTTCTTATTTTTCTCTTCTTTATTCTTCATCTGATTAGTCCGATTTCAAAAAAGTTTGTTATTAAAAATATATATATACACAAAATTTAACGGGTTATACATTTCTTCCTCTCTTTTTTTTTTTTTTTTTTTGTCTAGAATAAAATTATACTTGAATATGTATTGATGAACCATTGTATAAAACATAAACACGAACAGATAAATTCAACGTCGAAAAAATGGGGGGGGGGGGGGGATAAACTAGATTGAATGTTTTTGACAATGGAGAAAAATTAAGCAATATATTTATGACATAAAAGAATATGAAATAAAGAATAAAATTGTAATTTACATTAAAAATCGGGATTCATATTGTATCCACAGACTTGCTTGCCTTTTTTTTTAATGGGGGTAAAATAAAAAAATGAAAAAGTAAAATATGAGCGAATAAAAGTAAAAAGGAAAGAAAAGAAAGTTGGACAGGAGAAAGCTATGATTTTCATTTTTAAGTACAACAAATGCAGATTCTTTTTGAAATATGTTGGTGGCCCTGAAAAGGGCCGTTGTATTTGTATTTTTTCAGCTGGCTGTTTAACCTCCGAATCCGTAAAGGGTACGTCCTTGACGTTTCAGGGCGTAGACAACATCCATGGCAGTGACAGTCTTCCTCTTTGCGTGCTCTGTGTATGTGACAGCATCACGGATGACATTTTCCAAAAAGACTTTCAAGACACCACGTGTTTCCTCGTAGATCAGACCAGAGATACGTTTGACACCACCTCGTCTTGCTAAACGACGGATTGCTGGTTTGGTGATACCTTGGATATTATCACGCAACACCTTCCTGTGACGTTTGGCGCCTCCTTTACCTAGACCTTTTCCTCCTTTACCTCTTCCTGACATGTTGCTTGCTTTGTGAAGTTCGATAAAACGAATGACAACACTATCCAAATTATGCTATATATCTCATGAACGCGGCCCTAAAAGAAATACCACTGAATTTTTGATAGGTTGGACCTGATTGGTTGTTTTCGTCTAAATCCGGGAGGTAACTCTGTAGGAATTCTGTACACTTTCAATCCACTTTTTGATTGAAGCTCTGAAAATATATGAAAATAAAATATTTCAAACTGTATACAAATAAAAATACAAAGATTATAAAAGATGGACCAAATAACTAATGATCTTAATCATCAATTAATACTTCTTATATTTTCCAATGTGAAAGAGATTTATTTCCTTTTACTTAAATTAAAATACAAGAACATATCACACTGCATACATAAGCAGGAGTTAACAATGTGCAATTGCAATTAAAAACAATTAGTTTAAAAAAAAATCTTTTTATACAGTTTTTTTCTTGTTCTAAGGATACAGTTTCAGAGATAGTCCACTCTGCAGACTTAAGAGAGTAAAAGCAAAACTAAACTACAGCATACCAGTTTTAATATTTAAGCATGGACAGATAAATTTGTAAATAAAAACAGGTGTGCATAATAATTTTTCTAAAAATCACCTTTACCAGTTTCAATAAAGATGTCCCGGGAAATTGACATTTCAAACATGTTATTATTACATGTATACAATCAATGCTCATCTTTTAACTACTAATTAGGAATCTTTCTAAATTCAGCAGCTACATATGTATGAATACTTTATACATGTAGTCATAAGCTTTTGAAATGTACACAGTGCAGCCTCACTTTTTAAATACCACAATTGGTACATCACTGAATGAATAAATTATTGCGCCTTGTCTATTTTTCTCCACCAATTGGGAAAAAAGATTCATCCGCACACATGTTCACATCATTTATAAGGCACATAGAGCACCCAAAATAGCTGCATTTTAATCGCAAAATAAAGGTATTAAAAAAAAGTTCTTTCTGTACCACACAATTGATGAAGACAAAGTTTTCAATGAGAATTTAAGGTGGACTACTTGGACCCGTACCGAAAATATATTTCAGAAATATAAAATAATTGAATCTTCTCATGTTGTCACAGTATAATACACAATATAAGTAAAAATTACATACAAAAAGCATCTAAAAAAACAGTGAGAAAATGAGACCTGAGAAAAATGCATTTTAGAGAAAAATATAAACACAGAAATTAGAAAGAAATACATTTTAATAATTCTGCAATTAGAAGATGGATTGTGTTGTTCTTGGAGTATGTTTTTTCTTACCTTTTTCTATTTATGTATACATGTATATTATTTTTTTTCAGGGCGGTATACCAGAAAAGGTATAACATTCTTGTTTTTTCTGTAGGATTTGGAAGAAAATATGTATGTCTGTCTCTCTCTCTCTCTATATATATTTATCCTTTTATTTCTTTCCTTTGCATGTTTTGAAATAAGTTTCTCTTTATTTTTCTTCTTCTTTCAATAATAAAGAAAGATGGTGGAGAGGGGGTTTCAGCTATATTTGATTTTGATGTACAACATAATCAGACTCTTTTTGAAAAATATTGGTGGCCCTTAAAAGGGCCGTTATTGTATAGAGTAAAGGTCAGTTTAAGCACGTTCTCCACGGATTCTGCGAGCCAACTGGATGTCTTTGGGCATGATGGTGACTCTCTTGGCGTGGATTGCACACAAGTTGGTGTCCTCGAAAAGACCAACGAGGTAAGCTTCACTGGCTTCCTGGAGGGCCATAACGGCAGAGCTCTGGAAACGAAGATCAGTCTTGAAGTCTTGAGCAATTTCACGAACTAATCTCTGGAAGGGGAGTTTCCTGATGAGGAGTTCAGTACTTTTCTGGTATCTTCTGATCTCACGAAGAGCGACTGTTCCTGGCCTGTATCTATGTGGCTTCTTAACTCCACCTGTGGCAGGTGCGCTCTTACGGGCGGCCTTGGTGGCAAGTTGTTTTCTTGGAGCTTTTCCTCCAGTGGATTTACGGGCGGTCTGCTTTGTACGAGCCATTGCGATATGTTCTCTGTGAAAATCTACTACGATTACACGACAGAATACTTTAAAACTTCGAATGTTAGTGTATTTGTGCTAGCCGCAATGTTTGCAAACACGACACTGATTGGCCTTTCGGTGTAATAAAACTCACGTTGATTGGTTGAAATCTCTGTATTATGATTGGACTGATCTGGAAGTTACTTTCACAGCTTTCAATCCCTTTTTGGACTGAAGCTAACAATTGTTCACCCCAAGCTAACATTTGGCACACATTTGTTTCTATTCTGTTTTGTTGTGATCGTGTCAACGAAAATTTAAATCAGAAAAAAAGTACTCAAGAGTAATGAAGAATTGAATTATTCTTTATTCAAATAATAAATAATTGGTTAATCAACAGTCTGACACGAAATTAATAATTGACAGGAAAATAAGTCTCTGTAAATTAAATAGCAAAATAGAAAAAAAAAAGAAGAAAAAAACATCATCCATCCATTTTGATCAGTATCCGATTGGTATAGACATGCAGCCGTTTTCTTATAGCGTGTCGCCTGTTTCTCGTATAAAGACATGCTTATAACAGTACACAACTGTCACTCGTCTCAGTGTCTTTAAAAGGTTCTTAAGACAGAGAGAACACTTTGTAATATCTATAGTCTTTGTATTCTCTAGCTATATTCTCTGTATTCTCTAGTATACTGCACGCATACTGGGAAACTTGCTCATTGTTAAAGTATTATTTATTGTTTATATACGATTTTGCCGAATACAACTGATTTCAGCTTAAAAAAAAAAATAATCTACACAACTATAAATATACGCATAAGTACTTTGTATTAGAACACAAACTATATTTAAGAGAATGTGACAGCAGAAGAAGAAGAAAATAATCCAGCTAGATCACAGACAAGACAGACAGACACACACACAACGAACGAACGAACGAACGAACGAACGAACGAACGAATATATTTATATAAAAATAAGGTCAAACATTGTAATTTGTGTGCGTAAATTATATAATATAATATATAGGACTGCAACTAATTTACACAACAAACCATACAAATATGCAACATTGACCACTAACAACTGAGTTTTTCTTCCTCTCGTGCTTGCGCATTTCCGTCGAATATACGTTATATGGTTGTATATTTTCTTGGACTTGTATAAGAAAAGAAAGAAAGAAAAAAAAAAAAGAAACATGTAATGTTCTTCATTTTTTTCCCACCAACTATTGTAATATATAATAAGAAAGTAGACATCTGTATATTGTTTGCAAAGAAAAAAGAAAACAGAAAAATAAAAAGACAGAGAAATGGAGGGAGTGAGCTATGTTTGAGATTGCTTTCTGCATTCAACTAAATTGTACAACAAAATCAGATTCTTTTTGAAAAATGTTGGTGGCCCTGAAAAGGGCCGTTGTAAGTGAAGTTTCTGTTGTGTTGACTTTACTTGGCAGCTTTCTGTGTCTTCTTTGGCAGAAGTACAGCCTGGATGTTTGGTAAAACACCTCCTTGGGCAATGGTTACACCAGAGAGAAGTTTGTTCAATTCTTCGTCGTTTCTGATGGCCAACTGGAGATGACGGGGGATGATTCTGCTCTTCTTGTTGTCACGGGCAGCATTTCCTGCCAACTCCAAAACCTCAGCTGCTAAGTATTCCAAGACAGCGGCAAGGTAGACTGGTGCTCCGGCACCAACTCTCTCGGCGTAGTTTCCTTTCCTCAAAAGTCTGTGGATACGACCTACTGGGAACTGAAGTCCGGCACGGGATGACCTAGACTTTGCCTTTGCTTTTGCTTTTCCTCCTTTTCCTCGTCCTGACATTTTGATTTAATACGTTGTTTGACTTGAACAAGTATAAACAATGATTATCCCAAGAGGTGGTAGTTTACTATTTATACCCGCAAAACGGATTGAAAGATGTTTCAGTTCTAAACCAATCAAATCATCGCTTCTTCCAGGTAGTTAGGTTGAATGTTAGAAGGTGCTCTCTCCGAAGTTCGCGTTAAGTAAAAACTTTCAATCCGTTTTGCCGAGTATAAATAGAAATTTTTATTAACGGCCATCATTCACTGATTACATTTCAGAGAGTATACATCTATCAAAATGCCACCAAAAGTTGGAACCAAAGGAGCCAAAAAGGCCGTAACAAAGGCAAAGACTGCCCGACCCGGCGGTGACAAGAAAAGGAGGAGGAAGAGGAGAGAATCCTATGCCATCTACATCTACAAAGTCTTGAGACAGGTTCACCCAGACACTGGAGTATCCTCAAAGGCTATGTCTATCATGAACAGTTTTGTCAACGATATCTTTGAGAGAATCGCTGCAGAAGCTTCCCGTCTCGCTCACTACAACAAGAGATCTACCATCACATCTCGGGAGATCCAGACTGCAGTTCGTCTGCTCTTACCCGGTGAATTGGCCAAGCACGCTGTCAGTGAAGGTACCAAAGCCGTCACAAAGTACACCAGCAGCAAGTAAACAACGAGAAGTTTCACTTCACAAACGGCCCTTTTCAGGGCCACCAACATTTTTCAAAAAGAGTCTTATTATTGTTGTACATAACAAACTTCTAAATCAAGCTGTGTCCCACCCCAAAATGACCAATTTATCTATATCTGGATTCTGTCTTTTTGTCTTTCTTTCTTATTTTTCTCTTCTTTATTCTTCATCTGATTAGTCCGATTTCAAAAAAGTTTGTTATTAAAAATATATATATACACAAAATTTAACGGGTTATACATTTCTTCCTCTCTTTTTTTTTTTTTTTTTTTGTCTAGAATAAAATTATACTTGAATATGTATTGATGAACCATTGTATAAAACATAAACACGAACAGATAAATTCAACGTCGAAAAAATGGGGGGGGGGGGGGGATAAACTAGATTGAATGTTTTTGACAATGGAGAAAAATTAAGCAATATATTTATGACATAAAAGAATATGAAATAAAGAATAAAATTGTAATTTACATTAAAAATCGGGATTCATATTGTATCCACAGACTTGCTTGCCTTTTTTTTTTAATGGGGGTAAAATAAAAAAATGAAAAAGTAAAATATGAGCGAATAAAAGTAAAAAGGAAAGAAAAGAAAGTTGGACAGGAGAAAGCTATGATTTTCATTTTTAAGTACAACAAATGCAGATTCTTTTTGAAATATGTTGGTGGCCCTGAAAAGGGCCGTTGTATTTGTATTTTTTCAGCTGGCTGTTTAACCTCCGAATCCGTAAAGGGTACGTCCTTGACGTTTCAGGGCGTAGACAACATCCATGGCAGTGACAGTCTTCCTCTTTGCGTGCTCTGTGTATGTGACAGCATCACGGATGACATTTTCCAAAAAGACTTTCAAGACACCACGTGTTTCCTCGTAGATCAGACCAGAGATACGTTTGACACCACCTCGTCTTGCTAAACGACGGATTGCTGGTTTGGTGATACCTTGGATATTATCACGCAACACCTTCCTGTGACGTTTGGCGCCTCCTTTACCTAGACCTTTTCCTCCTTTACCTCTTCCTGACATGTTGCTTGCTTTGTGAAGTTCGATAAAACGAATGACAACACTATCCAAATTATGCTATATATCTCATGAACGCGGCCCTAAAAGAAATACCACTGAATTTTTGATAGGTTGGACCTGATTGGTTGTTTTCGTCTAAATCCGGGAGGTAACTCTGTAGGAATTCTGTACACTTTCAATCCACTTTTTGATTGAAGCTCTGAAAATATATGAAAATAAAATATTTCAAACTGTATACAAATAAAAATACAAAGATTATAAAAGATGGACCAAATAACTAATGATCTTAATCATCAATTAATACTTCTTATATTTTCCAATGTGAAAGAGATTTATTTCCTTTTACTTAAATTAAAATACAAGAACATATCACACTGCATACATAAGCAGGAGTTAACAATGTGCAATTGCAATTAAAAACAATTAGTTTAAAAAAAAATCTTTTTATACAGTTTTTTTCTTGTTCTAAGGATACAGTTTCAGAGATAGTCCACTCTGCAGACTTAAGAGAGTAAAAGCAAAACTAAACTACAGCATACCAGTTTTAATATTTAAGCATGGACAGATAAATTTGTAAATAAAAACAGGTGTGCATAATAATTTTTCTAAAAATCACCTTTACCAGTTTCAATAAAGATGTCCCGGGAAATTGACATTTCAAACATGTTATTATTACATGTATACAATCAATGCTCATCTTTTAACTACTAATTAGGAATCTTTCTAAATTCAGCAGCTACATATGTATGAATACTTTATACATGTAGTCATAAGCTTTTGAAATGTACACAGTGCAGCCTCACTTTTTAAATACCACAATTGGTACATCACTGAATGAATAAATTATTGCGCCTTGTCTATTTTTCTCCACCAATTGGGAAAAAAGATTCATCCGCACACATGTTCACATCATTTATAAGGCACATAGAGCACCCAAAATAGCTGCATTTTAATCGCAAAATAAAGGTATTAAAAAAAAGTTCTTTCTGTACCACACAATTGATGAAGACAAAGTTTTCAATGAGAATTTAAGGTGGACTACTTGGACCCGTACCGAAAATATATTTCAGAAATATAAAATAATTGAATCTTCTCATGTTGTCACAGTATAATACACAATATAAGTAAAAATTACATACAAAAAGCATCTAAAAAAACAGTGAGAAAATGAGACCTGAGAAAAATGCATTTTAGAGAAAAATATAAACACAGAAATTAGAAAGAAATACATTTTAATAATTCTGCAATTAGAAGATGGATTGTGTTGTTCTTGGAGTATGTTTTTTCTTACCTTTTTCTATTTATGTATACATGTATATTATTTTTTTTCAGGGCGGTATACCAGAAAAGGTATAACATTCTTGTTTTTTCTGTAGGATTTGGAAGAAAATATGTATGTCTGTCTCTCTCTCTCTCTATATATATTTATCCTTTTATTTCTTTCCTTTGCATGTTTTGAAATAAGTTTCTCTTTATTTTTCTTCTTCTTTCAATAATAAAGAAAGATGGTGGAGAGGGGGTTTCAGCTATATTTGATTTTGATGTACAACATAATCAGACTCTTTTGAAAAATATTGGTGGCCCTTAAAAGGGCCGTTATTGTATAGAGTAAAGGTCAGTTTAAGCACGTTCTCCACGGATTCTGCGAGCCAACTGGATGTCTTTGGGCATGATGGTGACTCTCTTGGCGTGGATTGCACACAAGTTGGTGTCCTCGAAAAGACCAACGAGGTAAGCTTCACTGGCTTCCTGGAGGGCCATAACGGCAGAGCTCTGGAAACGAAGATCAGTCTTGAAGTCTTGAGCAATTTCACGAACTAATCTCTGGAAGGGGAGTTTCCTGATGAGGAGTTCAGTACTTTTCTGGTATCTTCTGATCTCACGAAGAGCGACTGTTCCTGGCCTGTATCTATGTGGCTTCTTAACTCCACCTGTGGCAGGTGCGCTCTTACGGGCGGCCTTGGTGGCAAGTTGTTTTTCTTGGAGCTTTTCCTCAGTGGATTTACGGGCGGTCTGCTTTGTACGAGCCATTGCGATATGTTCTCTGTGAAAATCTACTACGATTACACGACAGAATACTTTAAAACTTCGAATGTTAGTGTATTTGTGCTAGCCGCAATGTTTGCAAACACGACACTGATTGGCCTTTCGGTGTAATAAAACTCACGTTGATTGGTTGAAATCTCTGTATTATGATTGGACTGATCTGGAAGTTACTTTCACAGCTTTCAATCCCTTTTTGGACTGAAGCTAACAATTGTTCACCCCAAGCTAACATTTGGCACACATTTGTTTCTATTCTGTTTTGTTGTGATCGTGTCAACGAAAATTTAAATCAGAAAAAAAGTACTCAAGAGTAATGAAGAATTGAATTATTCTTTATTCAAATAATAAATAATTGGTTAATCAACAGTCTGACACGAAATTAATAATTGACAGGAAAATAAGTCTCTGTAAATTAAATAGCAAAATAGAAAAAAAAAAAGAAGAAAAAAACATCATCCATCCATTTTGATCAGTATCCGATTGGTATAGACATGCAGCCGTTTTCTTATAGCGTGTCGCCTGTTTCTCGTATAAAGACATGCTTATAACAGTACACAACTGTCACTCGTCTCAGTGTCTTTAAAAGGTTCTTAAGACAGAGAGAACACTTTGTAATATCTATAGTCTTTGTATTCTCTAGCTATATTCTCTGTATTCTCTAGTATACTGCACGCATACTGGGAAACTTGCTCATTGTTAAAGTATTATTTATTGTTTATATACGATTTTGCCGAATACAACTGATTTCAGCTTAAAAAAAAAAATAATCTACACAACTATAAATATACGCATAAGTACTTTGTATTAGAACACAAACTATATTTAAGAGAATGTGACAGCAGAAGAAGAAGAAAATAATCCAGCTAGATCACAGACAAGACAGACAGACACACACACAACGAACGAACGAACGAACGAACGAACGAACGAACGAATATATTTATATAAAAATAAGGTCAAACATTGTAATTTGTGTGCGTAAATTATATAATATAATATATAGGACTGCAACTAATTTACACAACAAACCATACAAATATGCAACATTGACCACTAACAACTGAGTTTTTCTTCCTCTCGTGCTTGCGCATTTCCGTCGAATATACGTTATATGGTTGTATATTTTCTTGGACTTGTATAAGAAAAGAAAGAAAGAAAAAAAAAAAAGAAACATGTAATGTTCTTCATTTTTTTCCCACCAACTATTGTAATATATAATAAGAAAGTAGACATCTGTATATTGTTTGCAAAGAAAAAAGAAAACAGAAAAATAAAAAGACAGAGAAATGGAGGGAGTGAGCTATGTTTGAGATTGCTTTCTGCATTCAACTAAATTGTACAACAAAATCAGATTCTTTTTGAAAAATGTTGGTGGCCCTGAAAAGGGCCGTTGTAAGTGAAGTTTCTGTTGTGTTGACTTTACTTGGCAGCTTTCTGTGTCTTCTTTGGCAGAAGTACAGCCTGGATGTTTGGTAAAACACCTCCTTGGGCAATGGTTACACCAGAGAGAAGTTTGTTCAATTCTTCGTCGTTTCTGATGGCCAACTGGAGATGACGGGGGATGATTCTGCTCTTCTTGTTGTCACGGGCAGCATTTCCTGCCAACTCCAAAACCTCAGCTGCTAAGTATTCCAAGACAGCGGCAAGGTAGACTGGTGCTCCGGCACCAACTCTCTCGGCGTAGTTTCCTTTCCTCAAAAGTCTGTGGATACGACCTACTGGGAACTGAAGTCCGGCACGGGATGACCTAGACTTTGCCTTTGCTTTTGCTTTTCCTCCTTTTCCTCGTCCTGACATTTTGATTTAATACGTTGTTTGACTTGAACAAGTATAAACAATGATTATCCCAAGAGGTGGTAGTTTACTATTTATACCCGCAAAACGGATTGAAAGATGTTTCAGTTCTAAACCAATCAAATCATCGCTTCTTCCAGGTAGTTAGGTTGAATGTTAGAAGGTGCTCTCTCCGAAGTTCGCGTTAAGTAAAAACTTTCAATCCGTTTTGCCGAGTATAAATAGAAATTTTTATTAACGGCCATCATTCACTGATTACATTTCAGAGAGTATACATCTATCAAAATGCCACCAAAAGTTGGAACCAAAGGAGCCAAAAAGGCCGTAACAAAGGCAAAGACTGCCCGACCCGGCGGTGACAAGAAAAGGAGGAGGAAGAGGAGAGAATCCTATGCCATCTACATCTACAAAGTCTTGAGACAGGTTCACCCAGACACTGGAGTATCCTCAAAGGCTATGTCTATCATGAACAGTTTTGTCAACGATATCTTTGAGAGAATCGCTGCAGAAGCTTCCCGTCTCGCTCACTACAACAAGAGATCTACCATCACATCTCGGGAGATCCAGACTGCAGTTCGTCTGCTCTTACCCGGTGAATTGGCCAAGCACGCTGTCAGTGAAGGTACCAAAGCCGTCACAAAGTACACCAGCAGCAAGTAAACAACGAGAAGTTTCACTTCACAAACGGCCCTTTTCAGGGCCACCAACATTTTTCAAAAAGAGTCTTATTATTGTTGTACATAACAAACTTCTAAATCAAGCTGTGTCCCACCCCAAAATGACCAATTTATCTATATCTGGATTCTGTCTTTTTGTCTTTCTTTCTTATTTTTCTCTTCTTTATTCTTCATCTGATTAGTCCGATTTCAAAAAAGTTTGTTATTAAAAATATATATATACACAAAATTTAACGGGTTATACATTTCTTCCTCTCTTTTTTTTTTTTTTTTTTTGTCTAGAATAAAATTATACTTGAATATGTATTGATGAACCATTGTATAAAACATAAACACGAACAGATAAATTCAACGTCGAAAAAATGGGGGGGGGGGGGGGATAAAACTAGATTGAATGTTTTTGACAATGGAGAAAAATTAAGCAATATATTTATGACATAAAAGAATATGAAATAAAGAATAAAATTGTAATTTACATTAAAAATCGGGATTCATATTGTATCCACAGACTTGCTTGCCTTTTTTTTTAATGGGGGTAAAATAAAAAATGAAAAAGTAAAATATGAGCGAATAAAAGTAAAAAGGAAAGAAAAGAAAGTTGGACAGGAGAAAGCTATGATTTTCATTTTTAAGTACAACAAATGCAGATTCTTTTTGAAATATGTTGGTGGCCCTGAAAAGGGCCGTTGTATTTGTATTTTTTCAGCTGGCTGTTTAACCTCCGAATCCGTAAAGGGTACGTCCTTGACGTTTCAGGGCGTAGACAACATCCATGGCAGTGACAGTCTTCCTCTTTGCGTGCTCTGTGTATGTGACAGCATCACGGATGACATTTTCCAAAAAGACTTTCAAGACACCACGTGTTTCCTCGTAGATCAGACCAGAGATACGTTTGACACCACCTCGTCTTGCTAAACGACGGATTGCTGGTTTGGTGATACCTTGGATATTATCACGCAACACCTTCCTGTGACGTTTGGCGCCTCCTTTACCTAGACCTTTTCCTCCTTTACCTCTTCCTGACATGTTGCTTGCTTTGTGAAGTTCGATAAAACGAATGACAACACTATCCAAATTATGCTATATATCTCATGAACGCGGCCCTAAAAGAAATACCACTGAATTTTTGATAGGTTGGACCTGATTGGTTGTTTTCGTCTAAATCCGGGAGGTAACTCTGTAGGAATTCTGTACACTTTCAATCCACTTTTTGATTGAAGCTCTGAAAATATATGAAAATAAAATATTTCAAACTGTATACAAATAAAAATACAAAGATTATAAAAGATGGACCAAATAACTAATGATCTTAATCATCAATTAATACTTCTTATATTTTCCAATGTGAAAGAGATTTATTTCCTTTTACTTAAATTAAAATACAAGAACATATCACACTGCATACATAAGCAGGAGTTAACAATGTGCAATTGCAATTAAAACAATTAGTTTAAAAAAAAATCTTTTTATACAGTTTTTTTCTTGTTCTAAGGATACAGTTTCAGAGATAGTCACTCTGCAGACTTAAGAGAGTAAAAGCAAAACTAAACTACAGCATACCAGTTTTAATATTTAAGCATGGACAGATAAATTTGTAAATAAAACAGGTGTGCATAATAATTTTTTCTAAAAATCACCTTTACCAGTTTCAATAAAGATGTCCCGGGAAATTGACATTTCAAACATGTTATTATTACATGTATACAATCAATGCTCATCTTTTAACTACTAATTAGGAATCTTTCTAAATTCAGCAGCTACATATGTATGAATACTTTATACATGTAGTCATAAGCTTTTGAAATGTACACAGTGCAGCCTCACTTTTTAAATACCACAATTGGTACATCACTGAATGAATAAATTATTGCGCCTTGTCTATTTTTCTCCACCAATTGGGAAAAAAGATTCATCCGCACACATGTTCACATCATTTATAAGGCACATAGAGCACCCAAAATAGCTGCATTTTAATCGCAAAATAAAGTATTAAAAAAAAGTTCTTTCTGTACCACACAATTGATGAAGACAAAGTTTTCAATGAGAATTTAAGGTGGACTACTTGGACCCGTACCGAAAATATATTTCAGAAATATAAAATAATTGAATCTTCTCATGTTGTCACAGTATAATACACAATATAAGTAAAAATTACATACAAAAAGCATCTAAAAAAACAGTGAGAAAATGAGACCTGAGAAAAATGCATTTTAGAGAAAAAATATAAACACAGAAATTAGAAAGAAATACATTTTAATAATTCTGCAATTAGAAGATGGATTGTGTTGTTCTTGGAGTATGTTTTTTCTTACCTTTTTCTATTTATGTATACATGTATATTATTTTTTTTCAGGGCGGTATACCAGAAAAGGTATAACATTCTTGTTTTTTCTGTAGGATTTGGAAGAAAATATGTATGTCTGTCTCTCTCTCTCTCTATATATATTTATCCTTTTATTTCTTTCCTTTGCATGTTTTGAAATAAGTTTCTCTTTATTTTTCTTCTTCTTTCAATAATAAAGAAAGATGGTGGAGAGGGGGTTTCAGCTATATTTGATTTTGATGTACAACATAATCAGACTCTTTTTGAAAAATATTGGTGGCCCTTAAAAGGGCCGTTATTGTATAGAGTAAAGGTCAGTTTAAGCACGTTCTCCACGGATTCTGCGAGCCAACTGGATGTCTTTGGGCATGATGGTGACTCTCTTGGCGTGGATTGCACACAAGTTGGTGTCCTCGAAAAGACCAACGAGGTAAGCTTCACTGGCTTCCTGGAGGGCCATAACGGCAGAGCTCTGGAAACGAAGATCAGTCTTGAAGTCTTGAGCAATTTCACGAACTAATCTCTGGAAGGGGAGTTTCCTGATGAGGAGTTCAGTACTTTTCTGGTATCTTCTGATCTCACGAAGAGCGACTGTTCCTGGCCTGTATCTATGTGGCTTCTTAACTCCACCTGTGGCAGGTGCGCTCTTACGGGCGGCCTTGGTGGCAAGTTGTTTTCTTGGAGCTTTTCCTCCAGTGGATTTACGGGCGGTCTGCTTTGTACGAGCCATTGCGATATGTTCTCTGTGAAAATCTACTACGATTACACGACAGAATACTTTAAAACTTCGAATGTTAGTGTATTTGTGCTAGCCGCAATGTTTGCAAACACGACACTGATTGGCCTTTCGGTGTAATAAAACTCACGTTGATTGGTTGAAATCTCTGTATTATGATTGGACTGATCTGGAAGTTACTTTCACAGCTTTCAATCCCTTTTTGGACTGAAGCTAACAATTGTTCACCCAAGCTAACATTTGGCACACATTTGTTTCTATTCTGTTTTGTTGTGATCGTGTCAACGAAAATTTAAATCAGAAAAAAAGTACTCAAGAGTAATGAAGAATTGAATTATTCTTTATTCAAATAATAAATAATTGGTTAATCAACAGTCTGACACGAAATTAATAATTGACAGGAAAATAAGTCTCTGTAAATTAAATAGCAAAATAGAAAAAAAAAAGAAGAAAAAAACATCATCCATCCATTTTGATCAGTATCCGATTGGTATAGACATGCAGCCGTTTTCTTATAGCGTGTCGCCTGTTTCTCGTATAAAGACATGCTTATAACAGTACACAACTGTCACTCGTCTCAGTGTCTTTAAAAGGTTCTTAAGACAGAGAGAACACTTTGTAATATCTATAGTCTTTGTATTCTCTAGCTATATTCTCTGTATTCTCTAGTATACTGCACGCATACTGGGAAACTTGCTCATTGTTAAAGTATTATTTATTG
>NW_027468079.1:0-10000 GCF_965363235.1 Mytilus galloprovincialis
GAAACAGAGGAATAGCAATATGTCACCCGACATTGTCGATCGGGTGACATAATAATAAGAAAAAAAAGAAACGTAGAATAACAATACGTCACCCCAACTCCGTTGAGGGTGCCATAACTAGATTTGCCATTGCAAGCAATAGCGGAGGATGTCACCCCGTTCTTGACATTGTCACAGTAGCAGCAACCAGTTTGAGTGTATCAAAGTCACATGGCACGTCTAGTATACATGCCTTTGACCCCCCCCCCCCTTTTTCCCTTCTCGTAGACTAAGAGTGATGTCTATTTATAGTTGGGGAACTCTTTAAAATCTTAAATTAGACACACGCTTGAGGAAGAAAGATGCTGTCACGTGATACTGAAGTATATTATCGTGGAGTTAGTACATTACTATTCTTTTTAGAGGGGACCTTGGACAGACAACATGTGTATATATTGACGGAGCGGCATACTAACTGTTCATTTTATTCTTCAATATCTCGCGTATCACACGATACAAGTATTTTATCTTGTACAATTTAATTACACGCTTACCGATTGATTTCAGCTAATGTGTATATTTTTGCAGGTGTTCGATTAACGGATGTGTACTTTAATGCAAGTGCAGAAATGTCAATTATGTGTACTCTTCATGTTTCTCTCTCTCTCTCTCTCTCTCTCTCTCTCTCTCTCTCTCTCTCTCTCTCAGTGGCGATTTTCTCTTCAGAGCACGATTTTTGTATAGAATAGAAAGAAGCACGTTAAATTATATATTCGTTTTCTTCTAGCATATTCTAGAAGATGTTTTGCACATAGTCTTCATCACAGAATTTTGTCTCAAATTTTCGAGTTTTTTTTTTTTTTTTTTTTTTTTTTTTTTTTAAGGCTGTTTCCATGGCAACGGCGGCCATTTTGAAAATTTCGAAGACAGATGACAATACAATAGCATTTAAACGGGAATGAGCTTAAAATTTGTACGAAAATGTTACTTTGACGTTTTTTACCATATGGGTCCAATGTGCACTTTTAGCGTTATCTCCATGGTAACAGCAGCTATCTTAAAAATTCCAACGGCAATGAATTCTACAGTTTATACTGCTGTTTTCTACTTACGGGTTTTTTTGCCGTATCTGTAGCGGTTTATTTTCTATGAATTAATTAAGGATTTATTTTCGTTTTTTTCACGTTTGGACCGTTTCCATGACAACGGTAGCCATTTTAAAAGTTCTTAAGATGGATGTCACGCCTTCTAACGATGAGTTATTAGTTCTGAAAGTTTCATTAAATTTGGACCATTTTTCGGTTTTTTACATTTTTGCCGTTTCCATGGAAACGGCGGCCATCTTGAACCATTCCATGCTTACTGCAACTTTGCACATGGGGATTGTCATTATGGTGCAGTTTTATAAATATATGTCAAGGCATCTCCGAGAAATCGGCTGGACAAAAAGTGTGGAAGAAAAAATTCGTAGAATAACAATATATCCCCCCTTTTTCAAAGGGGTGACATAATAATACGCGAAAGTCGATTGTTCAACAGAGAATTAAAGGTATTTTCTTTCATAAACTCAACGTAAAAGATATGTGGATTGGTTGATTGATGGTTTGTGATCATGATTGATCAATCATTGATTGATTAATCGTTTGATTGATTGATTAATCGACTGATAGGCAGTTTGTAAAATGGTAAGGGGACGTTTTTTTCGATATCTGCACTTGATTCATTACTTGTTTGATATCAAAACTTGATTGATTGATCACTTATCATGATTTGATCACTTGAATCATGATTTGATCACTTGAATCATGATTTGATTGATTGATCAATACTTTGTATAGCATAAAGTGACACATTTTGCATTGGTTTATTCCTTGTCTATACGTTTTGTGCTGTTCAGTGACAAATATCTGTGAACAATTTTACACGTAAAATTGAGAAAAATACTCTATTTCCTGTTTTCTCATCAGAAAAAATGAATTGCGAATGAGTTATTCTAACACTAGATTTGCCATTGCAAGCAATAGCGGAGGATGTCACCCCGTTCTTGACATTGTCACAGTAGCAGCAACCAGTTTGAGTGTATCAAAGTCACATGGCACGTCTAGTATACATGCCTTTGACCCCCCCCCCCCTTTTTCCCTTCTCGTAGACTAAGAGTGATGTCTATTTATAGTTGGGGAACTCTTTAAAATCTTAAATTAGACACACGCTTGAGGAAGAAAGATGCTGTCACGTGATACTGAAGTATATTATCGTGGAGTTAGTACATTACTATTCTTTTTAGAGGGGACCTTGGACAGACAACATGTGTATATATTGACGGAGCGGCATACTAACTGTTCATTTTATTCTTCAATATCTCGCGTATCACACGATACAAGTATTTTATCTTGTACAATTTAATTACACGCTTACCGATTGATTTCAGCTAATGTGTATATTTTTGCAGGTGTTCGATTAACGGATGTGTACTTTAATGCAAGTGCAGAAATGTCAATTATGTGTACTCTTCATGTTTCTCTCTCTCTCTCTCTCTCTCTCTCTCTCTCTCTCTCTCTCTCAGTGGCGATTTTCTCTTCAGAGCACGATTTTTGTATAGAATAGAAAGAAGCACGTTAAATTATATATTCGTTTTCTTCTAGCATATTCTAGAAGATGTTTTGCACATAGTCTTCATCACAGAATTTTGTCTCAAATTTTCGAGTTTTTTTTTTTTTTTTTTTTTTTTTTTTTTTTAAGGCTGTTTCCATGGCAACGGCGGCCATTTTGAAAATTTCGAAGACAGATGACAATACAATAGCATTTAAACGGGAATGAGCTTAAAATTTGTACGAAAATGTTACTTTGACGTTTTTTACCATATGGGTCCAATGTGCACTTTTAGCGTTATCTCCATGGTAACAGCAGCTATCTTAAAAATTCCAACGGCAATGAATTCTACAGTTTATACTGCTGTTTTCTACTTACGGGTTTTTTTGCCGTATCTGTAGCGGTTTATTTTCTATGAATTAATTAAGGATTTATTTTCGTTTTTTTCACGTTTGGACCGTTTCCATGACAACGGTAGCCATTTTAAAAGTTCTTAAGATGGATGTCACGCCTTCTAACGATGAGTTATTAGTTCTGAAAGTTTCATTAAATTTGGACCATTTTTCGGTTTTTTACATTTTTGCCGTTTCCATGGAAACGGCGGCCATCTTGAACCATTCCATGCTTACTGCAACTTTGCACATGGGGATTGTCATTATGGTGCAGTTTTATAAATATATGTCAAGGCATCTCCGAGAAATCGGCTGGACAAAAAGTGTGGAAGAAAAAATTCGTAGAATAACAATATATCCCCCCTTTTTCAAAGGGGTGACATAATAATACGCGAAAGTCGATTGTTCAACAGAGAATTAAAGGTATTTTCTTTCATAAACTCAACGTAAAAGATATGTGGATTGGTTGATTGATGGTTTGTGATCATGATTGATCAATCATTGATTGATTAATCGTTTGATTGATTGATTAATCGACTGATAGGCAGTTTGTAAAATGGTAAGGGGACGTTTTTTTCGATATCTGCACTTGATTCATTACTTGTTTGATATCAAAACTTGATTGATTGATCACTTATCATGATTTGATCACTTGAATCATGATTTGATCACTTGAATCATGATTTGATTGATTGATCAATACTTTGTATAGCATAAAGTGACACATTTTGCATTGGTTTATTCCTTGTCTATACGTTTTGTGCTGTTCAGTGACAAATATCTGTGAACAATTTTACACGTAAAATTGAGAAAAATACTCTATTTCCTGTTTTCTCATCAGAAAAAATGAATTGCGAATGAGTTATTCTAACACTAGATTTGCCATTGCAAGCAATAGCGGAGGATGTCACCCCGTTCTTGACATTGTCACAGTAGCAGCAACCAGTTTGAGTGTATCAAAGTCACATGGCACGTCTAGTATACATGCCTTTGACCCCCCCCCCCTTTTTCCCTTCTCGTAGACTAAGAGTGATGTCTATTTATAGTTGGGGAACTCTTTAAAATCTTAAATTAGACACACGCTTGAGGAAGAAAGATGCTGTCACGTGATACTGAAGTATATTATCGTGGAGTTAGTACATTACTATTCTTTTTAGAGGGGACCTTGGACAGACAACATGTGTATATATTGACGGAGCGGCATACTAACTGTTCATTTTATTCTTCAATATCTCGCGTATCACACGATACAAGTATTTTATCTTGTACAATTTAATTACACGCTTACCGATTGATTTCAGCTAATGTGTATATTTTTGCAGGTGTTCGATTAACGGATGTGTACTTTAATGCAAGTGCAGAAATGTCAATTATGTGTACTCTTCATGTTTCTCTCTCTCTCTCTCTCTCTCTCTCTCTCTCTCTCTCTCTCTCTCAGTGGCGATTTTCTCTTCAGAGCACGATTTTTGTATAGAATAGAAAGAAGCACGTTAAATTATATATTCGTTTTCTTCTAGCATATTCTAGAAGATGTTTTGCACATAGTCTTCATCACAGAATTTTGTCTCAAATTTTCGAGTTTTTTTTTTTTTTTTTTTTTTTTTTTTTTTTAAGGCTGTTTCCATGGCAACGGCGGCCATTTTGAAAATTTCGAAGACAGATGACAATACAATAGCATTTAAACGGGAATGAGCTTAAAATTTGTACGAAAATGTTACTTTGACGTTTTTTACCATATGGGTCCAATGTGCACTTTTAGCGTTATCTCCATGGTAACAGCAGCTATCTTAAAAATTCCAACGGCAATGAATTCTACAGTTTATACTGCTGTTTTCTACTTACGGGTTTTTTTGCCGTATCTGTAGCGGTTTATTTTCTATGAATTAATTAAGGATTTATTTTCGTTTTTTTCACGTTTGGACCGTTTCCATGACAACGGTAGCCATTTTAAAAGTTCTTAAGATGGATGTCACGCCTTCTAACGATGAGTTATTAGTTCTGAAAGTTTCATTAAATTTGGACCATTTTTCGGTTTTTTACATTTTTGCCGTTTCCATGGAAACGGCGGCCATCTTGAACCATTCCATGCTTACTGCAACTTTGCACATGGGGATTGTCATTATGGTGCAGTTTTATAAATATATGTCAAGGCATCTCCGAGAAATCGGCTGGACAAAAAGTGTGGAAGAAAAAATTCGTAGAATAACAATATATCCCCCCTTTTTCAAAGGGGTGACATAATAATACGCGAAAGTCGATTGTTCAACAGAGAATTAAAGGTATTTTCTTTCATAAACTCAACGTAAAAGATATGTGGATTGGTTGATTGATGGTTTGTGATCATGATTGATCAATCATTGATTGATTAATCGTTTGATTGATTGATTAATCGACTGATAGGCAGTTTGTAAAATGGTAAGGGGACGTTTTTTTCGATATCTGCACTTGATTCATTACTTGTTTGATATCAAAACTTGATTGATTGATCACTTATCATGATTTGATCACTTGAATCATGATTTGATCACTTGAATCATGATTTGATTGATTGATCAATACTTTGTATAGCATAAAGTGACACATTTTGCATTGGTTTATTCCTTGTCTATACGTTTTGTGCTGTTCAGTGACAAATATCTGTGAACAATTTTACACGTAAAATTGAGAAAAATACTCTATTTCCTGTTTTCTCATCAGAAAAAATGAATTGCGAATGAGTTATTCTAACACTAGATTTGCCATTGCAAGCAATAGCGGAGGATGTCACCCCGTTCTTGACATTGTCACAGTAGCAGCAACCAGTTTGAGTGTATCAAAGTCACATGGCACGTCTAGTATACATGCCTTTGACCCCCCCCCCCCTTTTTCCCTTCTCGTAGACTAAGAGTGATGTCTATTTATAGTTGGGGAACTCTTTAAAATCTTAAATTAGACACACGCTTGAGGAAGAAAGATGCTGTCACGTGATACTGAAGTATATTATCGTGGAGTTAGTACATTACTATTCTTTTTAGAGGGGACCTTGGACAGACAACATGTGTATATATTGACGGAGCGGCATACTAACTGTTCATTTTATTCTTCAATATCTCGCGTATCACACGATACAAGTATTTTATCTTGTACAATTTAATTACACGCTTACCGATTGATTTCAGCTAATGTGTATATTTTTGCAGGTGTTCGATTAACGGATGTGTACTTTAATGCAAGTGCAGAAATGTCAATTATGTGTACTCTTCATGTTTCTCTCTCTCTCTCTCTCTCTCTCTCTCTCTCTCTCTCTCTCTCTCAGTGGCGATTTTCTCTTCAGAGCACGATTTTTGTATAGAATAGAAAGAAGCACGTTAAATTATATATTCGTTTTCTTCTAGCATATTCTAGAAGATGTTTTGCACATAGTCTTCATCACAGAATTTTGTCTCAAATTTTCGAGTTTTTTTTTTTTTTTTTTTTTTTTTTTTTTTTAAGGCTGTTTCCATGGCAACGGCGGCCATTTTGAAAATTTCGAAGACAGATGACAATACAATAGCATTTAAACGGGAATGAGCTTAAAATTTGTACGAAAATGTTACTTTGACGTTTTTTACCATATGGGTCCAATGTGCACTTTTAGCGTTATCTCCATGGTAACAGCAGCTATCTTAAAAATTCCAACGGCAATGAATTCTACAGTTTATACTGCTGTTTTCTACTTACGGGTTTTTTTGCCGTATCTGTAGCGGTTTATTTTCTATGAATTAATTAAGGATTTATTTTCGTTTTTTTCACGTTTGGACCGTTTCCATGACAACGGTAGCCATTTTAAAAGTTCTTAAGATGGATGTCACGCCTTCTAACGATGAGTTATTAGTTCTGAAAGTTTCATTAAATTTGGACCATTTTTCGGTTTTTTACATTTTTGCCGTTTCCATGGAAACGGCGGCCATCTTGAACCATTCCATGCTTACTGCAACTTTGCACATGGGGATTGTCATTATGGTGCAGTTTTATAAATATATGTCAAGGCATCTCCGAGAAATCGGCTGGACAAAAAGTGTGGAAGAAAAAATTCGTAGAATAACAATATATCCCCCCTTTTTCAAAGGGGTGACATAATAATACGCGAAAGTCGATTGTTCAACAGAGAATTAAAGGTATTTTCTTTCATAAACTCAACGTAAAAGATATGTGGATTGGTTGATTGATGGTTTGTGATCATGATTGATCAATCATTGATTGATTAATCGTTTGATTGATTGATTAATCGACTGATAGGCAGTTTGTAAAATGGTAAGGGGACGTTTTTTTCGATATCTGCACTTGATTCATTACTTGTTTGATATCAAAACTTGATTGATTGATCACTTATCATGATTTGATCACTTGAATCATGATTTGATCACTTGAATCATGATTTGATTGATTGATCAATACTTTGTATAGCATAAAGTGACACATTTTGCATTGGTTTATTCCTTGTCTATACGTTTTGTGCTGTTCAGTGACAAATATCTGTGAACAATTTTACACGTAAAATTGAGAAAAATACTCTATTTCCTGTTTTCTCATCAGAAAAAATGAATTGCGAATGAGTTATTCTAACACTAGATTTGCCATTGCAAGCAATAGCGGAGGATGTCACCCCGTTCTTGACATTGTCACAGTAGCAGCAACCAGTTTGAGTGTATCAAAGTCACATGGCACGTCTAGTATACATGCCTTTGACCCCCCCCCCCCCCTTTTTCCCTTCTCGTAGACTAAGAGTGATGTCTATTTATAGTTGGGGAACTCTTTAAAATCTTAAATTAGACACACGCTTGAGGAAGAAAGATGCTGTCACGTGATACTGAAGTATATTATCGTGGAGTTAGTACATTACTATTCTTTTTAGAGGGGACCTTGGACAGACAACATGTGTATATATTGACGGAGCGGCATACTAACTGTTCATTTTATTCTTCAATATCTCGCGTATCACACGATACAAGTATTTTATCTTGTACAATTTAATTACACGCTTACCGATTGATTTCAGCTAATGTGTATATTTTTGCAGGTGTTCGATTAACGGATGTGTACTTTAATGCAAGTGCAGAAATGTCAATTATGTGTACTCTTCATGTTTCTCTCTCTCTCTCTCTCTCTCTCTCTCTCTCTCTCTCTCTCTCAGTGGCGATTTTCTCTTCAGAGCACGATTTTTGTATAGAATAGAAAGAAGCACGTTAAATTATATATTCGTTTTCTTCTAGCATATTCTAGAAGATGTTTTGCACATAGTCTTCATCACAGAATTTTGTCTCAAATTTTCGAGTTTTTTTTTTTTTTTTTTTTTTTTTTTTTTTTAAGGCTGTTTCCATGGCAACGGCGGCCATTTTGAAAATTTCGAAGACAGATGACAATACAATAGCATTTAAACGGGAATGAGCTTAAAATTTGTACGAAAATGTTACTTTGACGTTTTTTACCATATGGGTCCAATGTGCACTTTTAGCGTTATCTCCATGGTAACAGCAGCTATCTTAAAAATTCCAACGGCAATGAATTCTACAGTTTATACTGCTGTTTTCTACTTACGGGTTTTTTTGCCGTATCTGTAGCGGTTTATTTTCTATGAATTAATTAAGGATTTATTTTCGTTTTTTTCACGTTTGGACCGTTTCCATGACAACGGTAGCCATTTTAAAAGTTCTTAAGATGGATGTCACGCCTTCTAACGATGAGTTATTAGTTCTGAAAGTTTCATTAAATTTGGACCATTTTTCGGTTTTTTACATTTTTGCCGTTTCCATGGAAACGGCGGCCATCTTGAACCATTCCATGCTTACTGCAACTTTGCACATGGGGATTGTCATTATGGTGCAGTTTTATAAATATATGTCAAGGCATCTCCGAGAAATCGGCTGGACAAAAAGTGTGGAAGAAAAAATTCGTAGAATAACAATATATCCCCCCTTTTTCAAAGGGGTGACATAATAATACGCGAAAGTCGATTGTTCAACAGAGAATTAAAGGTATTTTCTTTCATAAACTCAACGTAAAAGATATGTGGATTGGTTGATTGATGGTTTGTGATCATGATTGATCAATCATTGATTGATTAATCGTTTGATTGATTGATTAATCGACTGATAGGCAGTTTGTAAAATGGTAAGGGGACGTTTTTTTCGATATCTGCACTTGATTCATTACTTGTTTGATATCAAAACTTGATTGATTGATCACTTATCATGATTTGATCACTTGAATCATGATTTGATCACTTGAATCATGATTTGATTGATTGATCAATACTTTGTATAGCATAAAGTGACACATTTTGCATTGGTTTATTCCTTGTCTATACGTTTTGTGCTGTTCAGTGACAAATATCTGTGAACAATTTTACACGTAAAATTGAGAAAAATACTCTATTTCCTGTTTTCTCATCAGAAAAAATGAATTGCGAATGAGTTATTCTAACACTAGATTTGCCATTGCAAGCAATAGCGGAGGATGTCACCCCGTTCTTGACATTGTCACAGTAGCAGCAACCAGTTTGAGTGTATCAAAGTCACATGGCACGTCTAGTATACATGCCTTTGACCCCCCCCCCCCTTTTTCCCTTCTCGTAGACTAAGAGTGATGTCTATTTATAGTTGGGGAACTCTTTAAAATCTTAAATTAGACACACGCTTGAGGAAGAAAGATGCTGTCACGTGATACTGAAGTATATTATCGTGGAGTTAGTACATTACTATTCTTTTTAGAGGGGACCTTGGACAGACAACATGTGTATATATTGACGGAGCGGCATACTAACTGTTCATTTTATTCTTCAATATCTCGCGTATCACACGATACAAGTATTTTATCTTGTACAATTTAATTACACGCTTACCGATTGATTTCAGCTAATGTGTATATTTTTGCAGGTGTTCGATTAACGGATGTGTACTTTAATGCAAGTGCAGAAATGTCAATTATGTGTACTCTTCATGTTTCTCTCTCTCTCTCTCTCTCTCTCTCTCTCTCTCTCTCTCTCTCTCAGTGGCGATTTTCTCTTCAGAGCACGATTTTTG
>NW_027468079.1:15000-56983 GCF_965363235.1 Mytilus galloprovincialis
CGTGTGTCTAATTTAAGATTTTAAAGAGTTCCCCAACTATAAATAGACATCACTCTTAGTCTACGAGAAGGGAAAAAGGGGGGGGGGGTCAAAGGCATGTATACTAGACGTGCCATGTGACTTTGATACACTCAAACTGGTTGCTGCTACTGTGACAATGTCAAGAACGGGGTGACATCCTCCGCTATTGCTTGCAATGGCAAATCTAGTGTTAGAATAACTCATTCGCAATTCATTTTTTCTGATGAGAAAACAGGAAATAGAGTATTTTTCTCAATTTTACGTGTAAAATTGTTCACAGATATTTGTCACTGAACAGCACAAAACGTATAGACAAGGAATAAACCAATGCAAAATGTGTCACTTTATGCTATACAAAGTATTGATCAATCAATCAAATCATGATTCAAGTGATCAAATCATGATTCAAGTGATCAAATCATGATAAGTGATCAATCAATCAAGTTTTGATATCAAACAAGTAATGAATCAAGTGCAGATATCGAAAAAAACGTCCCCTTACCATTTTACAAACTGCCTATCAGTCGATTAATCAATCAATCAAACGATTAATCAATCAATGATTGATCAATCATGATCACAAACCATCAATCAACCAATCCACATATCTTTTACGTTGAGTTTATGAAAGAAAATACCTTTAATTCTCTGTTGAACAATCGACTTTCGCGTATTATTATGTCACCCCTTTGAAAAAGGGGGGATATATTGTTATTCTACGAATTTTTTCTTCCACACTTTTTGTCCAGCCGATTTCTCGGAGATGCCTTGACATATATTTATAAAACTGCACCATAATGACAATCCCCATGTGCAAAGTTGCAGTAAGCATGGAATGGTTCAAGATGGCCGCCGTTTCCATGGAAACGGCAAAAATGTAAAAAACCGAAAAATGGTCCAAATTTAATGAAACTTTCAGAACTAATAACTCATCGTTAGAAGGCGTGACATCCATCTTAAGAACTTTTAAAATGGCTACCGTTGTCATGGAAACGGTCCAAACGTGAAAAAAACGAAAATAAATCCTTAATTAATTCATAGAAAATAAACCGCTACAGATACGGCAAAAAAACCCGTAAGTAGAAAACAGCAGTATAAACTGTAGAATTCATTGCCGTTGGAATTTTTAAGATAGCTGCTGTTACCATGGAGATAACGCTAAAAGTGCACATTGGACCCATATGGTAAAAAACGTCAAAGTAACATTTTCGTACAAATTTTAAGCTCATTCCCGTTTAAATGCTATTGTATTGTCATCTGTCTTCGAAATTTTCAAAATGGCCGCCGTTGCCATGGAAACAGCCTTAAAAAAAAAAAAAAAAAAAAAAAAAAAAAAAAACTCGAAAATTTGAGACAAAATTCTGTGATGAAGACTATGTGCAAAACATCTTCTAGAATATGCTAGAAGAAAACGAATATATAATTTAACGTGCTTCTTTCTATTCTATACAAAAATCGTGCTCTGAAGAGAAAATCGCCACTGAGAGAGAGAGAGAGAGAGAGAGAGAGAGAGAGAGAGAAACATGAAGAGTACACATAATTGACATTTCTGCACTTGCATTAAAGTACACATCCGTTAATCGAACACCTGCAAAAATATACACATTAGCTGAAATCAATCGGTAAGCGTGTAATTAAATTGTACAAGATAAAATACTTGTATCGTGTGATACGCGAGATATTGAAGAATAAAATGAACAGTTAGTATGCCGCTCCGTCAATATATACACATGTTGTCTGTCCAAGGTCCCCTCTAAAAAGAATAGTAATGTACTAACTCCACGATAATATACTTCAGTATCACGTGACAGCACCTTTCTTCCTCAAGCGTGTGTCTAATTTAAGATTTTAAAGAGTTCCCCAACTATAAATAGACATCACTCTTAGTCTACGAGAAGGGAAAAAGGGGGGGGGGGTCAAAGGCATGTATACTAGACGTGCCATGTGACTTTGATACACTCAAACTGGTTGCTGCTACTGTGACAATGTCAAGAACGGGGTGACATCCTCCGCTATTGCTTGCAATGGCAAATCTAGTGTTAGAATAACTCATTCGCAATTCATTTTTTCTGATGAGAAAACAGGAAATAGAGTATTTTTCTCAATTTTACGTGTAAAATTGTTCACAGATATTTGTCACTGAACAGCACAAAACGTATAGACAAGGAATAAACCAATGCAAAATGTGTCACTTTATGCTATACAAAGTATTGATCAATCAATCAAATCATGATTCAAGTGATCAAATCATGATTCAAGTGATCAAATCATGATAAGTGATCAATCAATCAAGTTTTGATATCAAACAAGTAATGAATCAAGTGCAGATATCGAAAAAAACGTCCCCTTACCATTTTACAAACTGCCTATCAGTCGATTAATCAATCAATCAAACGATTAATCAATCAATGATTGATCAATCATGATCACAAACCATCAATCAACCAATCCACATATCTTTTACGTTGAGTTTATGAAAGAAAATACCTTTAATTCTCTGTTGAACAATCGACTTTCGCGTATTATTATGTCACCCCTTTGAAAAAGGGGGGATATATTGTTATTCTACGAATTTTTTCTTCCACACTTTTTGTCCAGCCGATTTCTCGGAGATGCCTTGACATATATTTATAAAACTGCACCATAATGACAATCCCCATGTGCAAAGTTGCAGTAAGCATGGAATGGTTCAAGATGGCCGCCGTTTCCATGGAAACGGCAAAAATGTAAAAAACCGAAAAATGGTCCAAATTTAATGAAACTTTCAGAACTAATAACTCATCGTTAGAAGGCGTGACATCCATCTTAAGAACTTTTAAAATGGCTACCGTTGTCATGGAAACGGTCCAAACGTGAAAAAAACGAAAATAAATCCTTAATTAATTCATAGAAAATAAACCGCTACAGATACGGCAAAAAAACCCGTAAGTAGAAAACAGCAGTATAAACTGTAGAATTCATTGCCGTTGGAATTTTTAAGATAGCTGCTGTTACCATGGAGATAACGCTAAAAGTGCACATTGGACCCATATGGTAAAAAACGTCAAAGTAACATTTTCGTACAAATTTTAAGCTCATTCCCGTTTAAATGCTATTGTATTGTCATCTGTCTTCGAAATTTTCAAAATGGCCGCCGTTGCCATGGAAACAGCCTTAAAAAAAAAAAAAAAAAAAAAAAAAAAAAAAAACTCGAAAATTTGAGACAAAATTCTGTGATGAAGACTATGTGCAAAACATCTTCTAGAATATGCTAGAAGAAAACGAATATATAATTTAACGTGCTTCTTTCTATTCTATACAAAAATCGTGCTCTGAAGAGAAAATCGCCACTGAGAGAGAGAGAGAGAGAGAGAGAGAGAGAGAGAGAGAACATGAAGAGTACACATAATTGACATTTCTGCACTTGCATTAAAGTACACATCCGTTAATCGAACACCTGCAAAAATATACACATTAGCTGAAATCAATCGGTAAGCGTGTAATTAAATTGTACAAGATAAAATACTTGTATCGTGTGATACGCGAGATATTGAAGAATAAAATGAACAGTTAGTATGCCGCTCCGTCAATATATACACATGTTGTCTGTCCAAGGTCCCCTCTAAAAAGAATAGTAATGTACTAACTCCACGATAATATACTTCAGTATCACGTGACAGCACCTTTCTTCCTCAAGCGTGTGTCTAATTTAAGATTTTAAAGAGTTCCCCAACTATAAATAGACATCACTCTTAGTCTACGAGAAGGGAAAAAGGGGGGGGGGGTCAAAGGCATGTATACTAGACGTGCCATGTGACTTTGATACACTCAAACTGGTTGCTGCTACTGTGACAATGTCAAGAACGGGGTGACATCCTCCGCTATTGCTTGCAATGGCAAATCTAGTGTTAGAATAACTCATTCGCAATTCATTTTTTCTGATGAGAAAACAGGAAATAGAGTATTTTTCTCAATTTTACGTGTAAAATTGTTCACAGATATTTGTCACTGAACAGCACAAAACGTATAGACAAGGAATAAACCAATGCAAAATGTGTCACTTTATGCTATACAAAGTATTGATCAATCAATCAAATCATGATTCAAGTGATCAAATCATGATTCAAGTGATCAAATCATGATAAGTGATCAATCAATCAAGTTTTGATATCAAACAAGTAATGAATCAAGTGCAGATATCGAAAAAAACGTCCCCTTACCATTTTACAAACTGCCTATCAGTCGATTAATCAATCAATCAAACGATTAATCAATCAATGATTGATCAATCATGATCACAAACCATCAATCAACCAATCCACATATCTTTTACGTTGAGTTTATGAAAGAAAATACCTTTAATTCTCTGTTGAACAATCGACTTTCGCGTATTATTATGTCACCCCTTTGAAAAAGGGGGGATATATTGTTATTCTACGAATTTTTTCTTCCACACTTTTTGTCCAGCCGATTTCTCGGAGATGCCTTGACATATATTTATAAAACTGCACCATAATGACAATCCCCATGTGCAAAGTTGCAGTAAGCATGGAATGGTTCAAGATGGCCGCCGTTTCCATGGAAACGGCAAAAATGTAAAAAACCGAAAAATGGTCCAAATTTAATGAAACTTTCAGAACTAATAACTCATCGTTAGAAGGCGTGACATCCATCTTAAGAACTTTTAAAATGGCTACCGTTGTCATGGAAACGGTCCAAACGTGAAAAAAACGAAAATAAATCCTTAATTAATTCATAGAAAATAAACCGCTACAGATACGGCAAAAAAACCCGTAAGTAGAAAACAGCAGTATAAACTGTAGAATTCATTGCCGTTGGAATTTTTAAGATAGCTGCTGTTACCATGGAGATAACGCTAAAAGTGCACATTGGACCCATATGGTAAAAAACGTCAAAGTAACATTTTCGTACAAATTTTAAGCTCATTCCCGTTTAAATGCTATTGTATTGTCATCTGTCTTCGAAATTTTCAAAATGGCCGCCGTTGCCATGGAAACAGCCTTAAAAAAAAAAAAAAAAAAAAAAAAAAAAAAAAACTCGAAAATTTGAGACAAAATTCTGTGATGAAGACTATGTGCAAAACATCTTCTAGAATATGCTAGAAGAAAACGAATATATAATTTAACGTGCTTCTTTCTATTCTATACAAAAATCGTGCTCTGAAGAGAAAATCGCCACTGAGAGAGAGAGAGAGAGAGAGAGAGAGAGAGAGAGAGAGAAACATGAAGAGTACACATAATTGACATTTCTGCACTTGCATTAAAGTACACATCCGTTAATCACACCTGCAAAAATATACACATTAGCTGAAATCAATCGGTAAGCGTGTAATTAAATTGTACAAGATAAAATACTTGTATCGTGTGATACGCGAGATATTGAAGAATAAAATGAACAGTTAGTATGCCGCTCCGTCAATATATACACATGTTGTCTGTCCAAGGTCCCCTCTAAAAAGAATAGTAATGTACTAACTCCACGATAATATACTTCAGTATCACGTGACAGCACCTTTCTTCCTCAAGCGTGTGTCTAATTTAAGATTTTAAAGAGTTCCCCAACTATAAATAGACATCACTCTTAGTCTACGAGAAGGGAAAAAGGGGGGGGGGGGTCAAAGGCATGTATACTAGACGTGCCATGTGACTTTGATACACTCAAACTGGTTGCTGCTACTGTGACAATGTCAAGAACGGGGTGACATCCTCCGCTATTGCTTGCAATGGCAAATCTAGTGTTAGAATAACTCATTCGCAATTCATTTTTTTCTGATGAGAAAACAGGAAATAGAGTATTTTTCTCAATTTTACGTGTAAAATTGTTCACAGATATTTGTCACTGAACAGCACAAAACGTATAGACAAGGAATAAACCAATGCAAAATGTGTCACTTTATGCTATACAAAGTATTGATCAATCAATCAAATCATGATTCAAGTGATCAAATCATGATTCAAGTGATCAAATCATGATAAGTGATCAATCAATCAAGTTTTGATATCAAACAAGTAATGAATCAAGTGCAGATATCGAAAAAAACGTCCCCTTACCATTTTACAAACTGCCTATCAGTCGATTAATCAATCAATCAAACGATTAATCAATCAATGATTGATCAATCATGATCACAAACCATCAATCAACCAATCCACATATCTTTTACGTTGAGTTTATGAAAGAAAATACCTTTAATTCTCTGTTGAACAATCGACTTTCGCGTATTATTATGTCACCCCTTTGAAAAAGGGGGGATATATTGTTATTCTACGAATTTTTTCTTCCACACTTTTTGTCCAGCCGATTTCTCGGAGATGCCTTGACATATATTTATAAAACTGCACCATAATGACAATCCCCATGTGCAAAGTTGCAGTAAGCATGGAATGGTTCAAGATGGCCGCCGTTTCCATGGAAACGGCAAAAATGTAAAAAACCGAAAAATGGTCCAAATTTAATGAAACTTTCAGAACTAATAACTCATCGTTAGAAGGCGTGACATCCATCTTAAGAACTTTTAAAATGGCTACCGTTGTCATGGAAACGGTCCAAACGTGAAAAAAACGAAAATAAATCCTTAATTAATTCATAGAAAATAAACCGCTACAGATACGGCAAAAAAACCCGTAAGTAGAAAACAGCAGTATAAACTGTAGAATTCATTGCCGTTGGAATTTTTAAGATAGCTGCTGTTACCATGGAGATAACGCTAAAAGTGCACATTGGACCCATATGGTAAAAAACGTCAAAGTAACATTTTCGTACAAATTTTAAGCTCATTCCCGTTTAAATGCTATTGTATTGTCATCTGTCTTCGAAATTTTCAAAATGGCCGCCGTTGCCATGGAAACAGCCTTAAAAAAAAAAAAAAAAAAAAAAAAAAAAAAAAAACTCGAAAATTTGAGACAAAATTCTGTGATGAACACTATGTGCAAAACATCTTCTAGAATATGCTAGAAGAAAACGAATATATAATTTAACGTGCTTCTTTCTATTCTATACAAAAATCGTGCTCTGAAGAGAAAATCGCCACTGAGAGAGAGAGAGAGAGAGAGAGAGAGGGAGAGAGAGAGAAACATGAAGAGTACACATAATTGACATTTCTGCACTTGCATTAAAGTACACATCCGTTAATCGAACACCTGCAAAAATATACACATTAGCTGAAATCAATCGGTAAGCGTGTAATTAAATTGTACAAGATAAAATACTTGTATCGTGTGATACGCGAGATATTGAAGAATAAAATGAACAGTTAGTATGCCGCTCCGTCAATATATACACATGTTGTCTGTCCAAGGTCCCCTCTAAAAAGAATAGTAATGTACTAACTCCACGATAATATACTTCAGTATCACGTGACAGCACCTTTCTTCCTCAAGCGTGTGTCTAATTTAAGATTTTAAAGAGTTCCCCAACTATAAATAGACATCACTCTTAGTCTACGAGAAGGGAAAAAGGGGGGGGGGGGGGTCAAAGGCATGTATACTAGACGTGCCATGTGACTTTGATACACTCAAACTGGTTGCTGCTACTGTGACAATGTCAAGAACGGGGTGACATCCTCCGCTATTGCTTGCAATGGCAAATCTAGTGTTAGAATAACTCATTCGCAATTCATTTTTTTCTGATGAGAAAACAGGAAATAGAGTATTTTTCTCAATTTTACGTGTAAAATTGTTCACAGATATTTGTCACTGAACAGCACAAAACGTATAGACAAGGAATAAACCAATGCAAAATGTGTCACTTTATGCTATACAAAGTATTGATCAATCAATCAAATCATGATTCAAGTGATCAAATCATGATTCAAGTGATCAAATCATGATAAGTGATCAATCAATCAAGTTTTGATATCAAACAAGTAATGAATCAAGTGCAGATATCGAAAAAAACGTCCCCTTACCATTTTACAAACTGCCTATCAGTCGATTAATCAATCAATCAAACGATTAATCAATCAATGATTGATCAATCATGATCACAAACCATCAATCAACCAATCCACATATCTTTTACGTTGAGTTTATGAAAGAAAATACCTTTAATTCTCTGTTGAACAATCGACTTTCGCGTATTATTATGTCACCCCTTTGAAAAAGGGGGGATATATTGTTATTCTACGAATTTTTTCTTCCACACTTTTTGTCCAGCCGATTTCTCGGAGATGCCTTGACATATATTTATAAAACTGCACCATAATGACAATCCCCATGTGCAAAGTTGCAGTAAGCATGGAATGGTTCAAGATGGCCGCCGTTTCCATGGAAACGGCAAAAATGTAAAAAACCGAAAAATGGTCCAAATTTAATGAAACTTTCAGAACTAATAACTCATCGTTAGAAGGCGTGACATCCATCTTAAGAACTTTTAAAATGGCTACCGTTGTCATGGAAACGGTCCAAACGTGAAAAAAACGAAAATAAATCCTTAATTAATTCATAGAAAATAAACCGCTACAGATACGGCAAAAAAACCCGTAAGTAGAAAACAGCAGTATAAACTGTAGAATTCATTGCCGTTGGAATTTTTAAGATAGCTGCTGTTACCATGGAGATAACGCTAAAAGTGCACATTGGACCCATATGGTAAAAAACGTCAAAGTAACATTTTCGTACAAATTTTAAGCTCATTCCCGTTTAAATGCTATTGTATTGTCATCTGTCTTCGAAATTTTCAAAATGGCCGCCGTTGCCATGGAAACAGCCTTAAAAAAAAAAAAAAAAAAAAAAAAAAAAAAAAAACTCGAAAATTTGAGACAAAATTCTGTGATGAACACTATGTGCAAAACATCTTCTAGAATATGCTAGAAGAAAACGAATATATAATTTAACGTGCTTCTTTCTATTCTATACAAAAATCGTGCTCTGAAGAGAAAATCGCCACTGAGAGAGAGAGAGAGAGAGAGAGAGAGGGAGAGAGAGAGAAACATGAAGAGTACACATAATTGACATTTCTGCACTTGCATTAAAGTACACATCCGTTAATCGAACACCTGCAAAAATATACACATTAGCTGAAATCAATCGGTAAGCGTGTAATTAAATTGTACAAGATAAAATACTTGTATCGTGTGATACGCGAGATATTGAAGAATAAAATGAACAGTTAGTATGCCGCTCCGTCAATATATACACATGTTGTCTGTCCAAGGTCCCCTCTAAAAAGAATAGTAATGTACTAACTCCACGATAATATACTTCAGTATCACGTGACAGCACCTTTCTTCCTCAAGCGTGTGTCTAATTTAAGATTTTAAAGAGTTCCCCAACTATAAATAGACATCACTCTTAGTCTACGAGAAGGGAAAAAGGGGGGGGGGGGGTCAAAGGCATGTATACTAGACGTGCCATGTGACTTTGATACACTCAAACTGGTTGCTGCTACTGTGACAATGTCAAGAACGGGGTGACATCCTCCGCTATTGCTTGCAATGGCAAATCTAGTGTTAGAATAACTCATTCGCAATTCATTTTTTTCTGATGAGAAAACAGGAAATAGAGTATTTTTCTCAATTTTACGTGTAAAATTGTTCACAGATATTTGTCACTGAACAGCACAAAACGTATAGACAAGGAATAAACCAATGCAAAATGTGTCACTTTATGCTATACAAAGTATTGATCAATCAATCAAATCATGATTCAAGTGATCAAATCATGATTCAAGTGATCAAATCATGATAAGTGATCAATCAATCAAGTTTTGATATCAAACAAGTAATGAATCAAGTGCAGATATCGAAAAAAACGTCCCCTTACCATTTTACAAACTGCCTATCAGTCGATTAATCAATCAATCAAACGATTAATCAATCAATGATTGATCAATCATGATCACAAACCATCAATCAACCAATCCACATATCTTTTACGTTGAGTTTATGAAAGAAAATACCTTTAATTCTCTGTTGAACAATCGACTTTCGCGTATTATTATGTCACCCCTTTGAAAAAGGGGGGATATATTGTTATTCTACGAATTTTTTCTTCCACACTTTTTGTCCAGCCGATTTCTCGGAGATGCCTTGACATATATTTATAAAACTGCACCATAATGACAATCCCCATGTGCAAAGTTGCAGTAAGCATGGAATGGTTCAAGATGGCCGCCGTTTCCATGGAAACGGCAAAAATGTAAAAAACCGAAAAATGGTCCAAATTTAATGAAACTTTCAGAACTAATAACTCATCGTTAGAAGGCGTGACATCCATCTTAAGAACTTTTAAAATGGCTACCGTTGTCATGGAAACGGTCCAAACGTGAAAAAAACGAAAATAAATCCTTAATTAATTCATAGAAAATAAACCGCTACAGATACGGCAAAAAAACCCGTAAGTAGAAAACAGCAGTATAAACTGTAGAATTCATTGCCGTTGGAATTTTTAAGATAGCTGCTGTTACCATGGAGATAACGCTAAAAGTGCACATTGGACCCATATGGTAAAAAACGTCAAAGTAACATTTTCGTACAAATTTTAAGCTCATTCCCGTTTAAATGCTATTGTATTGTCATCTGTCTTCGAAATTTTCAAAATGGCCGCCGTTGCCATGGAAACAGCCTTAAAAAAAAAAAAAAAAAAAAAAAAAAAAAAAAAACTCGAAAATTTGAGACAAAATTCTGTGATGAACACTATGTGCAAAACATCTTCTAGAATATGCTAGAAGAAAACGAATATATAATTTAACGTGCTTCTTTCTATTCTATACAAAAATCGTGCTCTGAAGAGAAAATCGCCACTGAGAGAGAGAGAGAGAGAGAGAGAGAGAGAGAGGGAGAGAGAGAGAAACATGAAGAGTACACATAATTGACATTTCTGCACTTGCATTAAAGTACACATCCGTTAATCGAACACCTGCAAAAATATACACATTAGCTGAAATCAATCGGTAAGCGTGTAATTAAATTGTACAAGATAAAATACTTGTATCGTGTGATACGCGAGATATTGAAGAATAAAATGAACAGTTAGTATGCCGCTCCGTCAATATATACACATGTTGTCTGTCCAAGGTCCCCTCTAAAAAGAATAGTAATGTACTAACTCCACGATAATATACTTCAGTATCACGTGACAGCACCTTTCTTCCTCAAGCGTGTGTCTAATTTAAGATTTTAAAGAGTTCCCCAACTATAAATAGACATCACTCTTAGTCTACGAGAAGGGAAAAAGGGGGGGGGGGGGTCAAAGGCATGTATACTAGACGTGCCATGTGACTTTGATACACTCAAACTGGTTGCTGCTACTGTGACAATGTCAAGAACGGGGTGACATCCTCCGCTATTGCTTGCAATGGCAAATCTAGTGTTAGAATAACTCATTCGCAATTCATTTTTTTCTGATGAGAAAACAGGAAATAGAGTATTTTTCTCAATTTTACGTGTAAAATTGTTCACAGATATTTGTCACTGAACAGCACAAAACGTATAGACAAGGAATAAACCAATGCAAAATGTGTCACTTTATGCTATACAAAGTATTGATCAATCAATCAAATCATGATTCAAGTGATCAAATCATGATTCAAGTGATCAAATCATGATAAGTGATCAATCAATCAAGTTTTGATATCAAACAAGTAATGAATCAAGTGCAGATATCGAAAAAAACGTCCCCTTACCATTTTACAAACTGCCTATCAGTCGATTAATCAATCAATCAAACGATTAATCAATCAATGATTGATCAATCATGATCACAAACCATCAATCAACCAATCCACATATCTTTTACGTTGAGTTTATGAAAGAAAATACCTTTAATTCTCTGTTGAACAATCGACTTTCGCGTATTATTATGTCACCCCTTTGAAAAAGGGGGGATATATTGTTATTCTACGAATTTTTTCTTCCACACTTTTTGTCCAGCCGATTTCTCGGAGATGCCTTGACATATATTTATAAAACTGCACCATAATGACAATCCCCATGTGCAAAGTTGCAGTAAGCATGGAATGGTTCAAGATGGCCGCCGTTTCCATGGAAACGGCAAAAATGTAAAAAACCGAAAAATGGTCCAAATTTAATGAAACTTTCAGAACTAATAACTCATCGTTAGAAGGCGTGACATCCATCTTAAGAACTTTTAAAATGGCTACCGTTGTCATGGAAACGGTCCAAACGTGAAAAAAACGAAAATAAATCCTTAATTAATTCATAGAAAATAAACCGCTACAGATACGGCAAAAAAACCCGTAAGTAGAAAACAGCAGTATAAACTGTAGAATTCATTGCCGTTGGAATTTTTAAGATAGCTGCTGTTACCATGGAGATAACGCTAAAAGTGCACATTGGACCCATATGGTAAAAAACGTCAAAGTAACATTTTCGTACAAATTTTAAGCTCATTCCCGTTTAAATGCTATTGTATTGTCATCTGTCTTCGAAATTTTCAAAATGGCCGCCGTTGCCATGGAAACAGCCTTAAAAAAAAAAAAAAAAAAAAAAAAAAAAAAAAAACTCGAAAATTTGAGACAAAATTCTGTGATGAACACTATGTGCAAAACATCTTCTAGAATATGCTAGAAGAAAACGAATATATAATTTAACGTGCTTCTTTCTATTCTATACAAAAATCGTGCTCTGAAGAGAAAATCGCCACTGAGAGAGAGAGAGAGAGAGAGAGAGAGGGAGAGAGAGAGAAACATGAAGAGTACACATAATTGACATTTCTGCACTTGCATTAAAGTACACATCCGTTAATCGAACACCTGCAAAAATATACACATTAGCTGAAATCAATCGGTAAGCGTGTAATTAAATTGTACAAGATAAAATACTTGTATCGTGTGATACGCGAGATATTGAAGAATAAAATGAACAGTTAGTATGCCGCTCCGTCAATATATACACATGTTGTCTGTCCAAGGTCCCCTCTAAAAAGAATAGTAATGTACTAACTCCACGATAATATACTTCAGTATCACGTGACAGCACCTTTCTTCCTCAAGCGTGTGTCTAATTTAAGATTTTAAAGAGTTCCCCAACTATAAATAGACATCACTCTTAGTCTACGAGAAGGGAAAAAGGGGGGGGGGGGGGGGGTCAAAGGCATGTATACTAGACGTGCCATGTGACTTTGATACACTCAAACTGGTTGCTGCTACTGTGACAATGTCAAGAACGGGGTGACATCCTCCGCTATTGCTTGCAATGGCAAATCTAGTGTTAGAATAACTCATTCGCAATTCATTTTTTTCTGATGAGAAAACAGGAAATAGAGTATTTTTCTCAATTTTACGTGTAAAATTGTTCACAGATATTTGTCACTGAACAGCACAAAACGTATAGACAAGGAATAAACCAATGCAAAATGTGTCACTTTATGCTATACAAAGTATTGATCAATCAATCAAATCATGATTCAAGTGATCAAATCATGATTCAAGTGATCAAATCATGATAAGTGATCAATCAATCAAGTTTTGATATCAAACAAGTAATGAATCAAGTGCAGATATCGAAAAAAACGTCCCCTTACCATTTTACAAACTGCCTATCAGTCGATTAATCAATCAATCAAACGATTAATCAATCAATGATTGATCAATCATGATCACAAACCATCAATCAACCAATCCACATATCTTTTACGTTGAGTTTATGAAAGAAAATACCTTTAATTCTCTGTTGAACAATCGACTTTCGCGTATTATTATGTCACCCCTTTGAAAAAGGGGGGATATATTGTTATTCTACGAATTTTTTCTTCCACACTTTTTGTCCAGCCGATTTCTCGGAGATGCCTTGACATATATTTATAAAACTGCACCATAATGACAATCCCCATGTGCAAAGTTGCAGTAAGCATGGAATGGTTCAAGATGGCCGCCGTTTCCATGGAAACGGCAAAAATGTAAAAAACCGAAAAATGGTCCAAATTTAATGAAACTTTCAGAACTAATAACTCATCGTTAGAAGGCGTGACATCCATCTTAAGAACTTTTAAAATGGCTACCGTTGTCATGGAAACGGTCCAAACGTGAAAAAAACGAAAATAAATCCTTAATTAATTCATAGAAAATAAACCGCTACAGATACGGCAAAAAAACCCGTAAGTAGAAAACAGCAGTATAAACTGTAGAATTCATTGCCGTTGGAATTTTTAAGATAGCTGCTGTTACCATGGAGATAACGCTAAAAGTGCACATTGGACCCATATGGTAAAAAACGTCAAAGTAACATTTTCGTACAAATTTTAAGCTCATTCCCGTTTAAATGCTATTGTATTGTCATCTGTCTTCGAAATTTTCAAAATGGCCGCCGTTGCCATGGAAACAGCCTTAAAAAAAAAAAAAAAAAAAAAAAAAAAAAAAAACTCGAAAATTTGAGACAAAATTCTGTGATGAACACTATGTGCAAAACATCTTCTAGAATATGCTAGAAGAAAACGAATATATAATTTAACGTGCTTCTTTCTATTCTATACAAAAATCGTGCTCTGAAGAGAAAATCGCCACTGAGAGAGAGAGAGAGAGAGAGAGAGAGGGAGAGAGAGAGAAACATGAAGAGTACACATAATTGACATTTCTGCACTTGCATTAAAGTACACATCCGTTAATCGAACACCTGCAAAAATATACACATTAGCTGAAATCAATCGGTAAGCGTGTAATTAAATTGTACAAGATAAAATACTTGTATCGTGTGATACGCGAGATATTGAAGAATAAAATGAACAGTTAGTATGCCGCTCCGTCAATATATACACATGTTGTCTGTCCAAGGTCCCCTCTAAAAAGAATAGTAATGTACTAACTCCACGATAATATACTTCAGTATCACGTGACAGCACCTTTCTTCCTCAAGCGTGTGTCTAATTTAAGATTTTAAAGAGTTCCCCAACTATAAATAGACATCACTCTTAGTCTACGAGAAGGGGAAAAGGGGGGGGGGGGGTCAAAGGCATGTATACTAGACGTGCCATGTGACTTTGATACACTCAAACTGGTTGCTGCTACTGTGACAATGTCAAGAACGGGGTGACATCCTCCGCTATTGCTTGCAATGGCAAATCTAGTGTTAGAATAACTCATTCGCAATTCATTTTTTTCTGATGAGAAAACAGGAAATAGAGTATTTTTCTCAATTTTACGTGTAAAATTGTTCACAGATATTTGTCACTGAACAGCACAAAACGTATAGACAAGGAATAAACCAATGCAAAATGTGTCACTTTATTCTGTCTTCGAAATTTTCAAAATGGCCGCCGTTGCCATGGAAACAGCCTTAAAAAAAAAAAAAAAAAAAAAAAAAAAAAAAAAACTCGAAAATTTGAGACAAAATTCTGTGATGAACACTATGTGCAAAACATCTTCTAGAATATGCTAGAAGAAAACGAATATATAATTTAACGTGCTTCTTTCTATTCTATACAAAAATCGTGCTCTGAAGAGAAAATCGCCACTGAGAGAGAGAGAGAGAGAGAGAGAGAGGGAGAGAGAGAGAAACATGAAGAGTACACATAATTGACATTTCTGCACTTGCATTAAAGTACACATCCGTTAATCGAACACCTGCAAAAATATACACATTAGCTGAAATCAATCGGTAAGCGTGTAATTAAATTGTACAAGATAAAATACTTGTATCGTGTGATACGCGAGATATTGAAGAATAAAATGAACAGTTAGTATGCCGCTCCGTCAATATATACACATGTTGTCTGTCCAAGGTCCCCTCTAAAAAGAATAGTAATGTACTAACTCCACGATAATATACTTCAGTATCACGTGACAGCACCTTTCTTCCTCAAGCGTGTGTCTAATTTAAGATTTTAAAGAGTTCCCCAACTATAAATAGACATCACTCTTAGTCTACGAGAAGGGAAAAAGGGGGGGGGGGGGGGGGTCAAAGGCATGTATACTAGACGTGCCATGTGACTTTGATACACTCAAACTGGTTGCTGCTACTGTGACAATGTCAAGAACGGGGTGACATCCTCCGCTATTGCTTGCAATGGCAAATCTAGTGTTAGAATAACTCATTCGCAATTCATTTTTTTCTGATGAGAAAACAGGAAATAGAGTATTTTTCTCAATTTTACGTGTAAAATTGTTCACAGATATTTGTCACTGAACAGCACAAAACGTATAGACAAGGAATAAACCAATGCAAAATGTGTCACTTTATGCTATACAAAGTATTGATCAATCAATCAAATCATGATTCAAGTGATCAAATCATGATTCAAGTGATCAAATCATGATAAGTGATCAATCAATCAAGTTTTGATATCAAACAAGTAATGAATCAAGTGCAGATATCGAAAAAAACGTCCCCTTACCATTTTACAAACTGCCTATCAGTCGATTAATCAATCAATCAAACGATTAATCAATCAATGATTGATCAATCATGATCACAAACCATCAATCAACCAATCCACATATCTTTTACGTTGAGTTTATGAAAGAAAATACCTTTAATTCTCTGTTGAACAATCGACTTTCGCGTATTATTATGTCACCCCTTTGAAAAAGGGGGGATATATTGTTATTCTACGAATTTTTTCTTCCACACTTTTTGTCCAGCCGATTTCTCGGAGATGCCTTGACATATATTTATAAAACTGCACCATAATGACAATCCCCATGTGCAAAGTTGCAGTAAGCATGGAATGGTTCAAGATGGCCGCCGTTTCCATGGAAACGGCAAAAATGTAAAAAACCGAAAAATGGTCCAAATTTAATGAAACTTTCAGAACTAATAACTCATCGTTAGAAGGCGTGACATCCATCTTAAGAACTTTTAAAATGGCTACCGTTGTCATGGAAACGGTCCAAACGTGAAAAAAACGAAAATAAATCCTTAATTAATTCATAGAAAATAAACCGCTACAGATACGGCAAAAAAACCCGTAAGTAGAAAACAGCAGTATAAACTGTAGAATTCATTGCCGTTGGAATTTTTAAGATAGCTGCTGTTACCATGGAGATAACGCTAAAAGTGCACATTGGACCCATATGGTAAAAAACGTCAAAGTAACATTTTCGTACAAATTTTAAGCTCATTCCCGTTTAAATGCTATTGTATTGTCATCTGTCTTCGAAATTTTCAAAATGGCCGCCGTTGCCATGGAAACAGCCTTAAAAAAAAAAAAAAAAAAAAAAAAAAAAAAAAAACTCGAAAATTTGAGACAAAATTCTGTGATGAACACTATGTGCAAAACATCTTCTAGAATATGCTAGAAGAAAACGAATATATAATTTAACGTGCTTCTTTCTATTCTATACAAAAATCGTGCTCTGAAGAGAAAATCGCCACTGAGAGAGAGAGAGAGAGAGAGAGAGAGGGAGAGAGAGAGAAACATGAAGAGTACACATAATTGACATTTCTGCACTTGCATTAAAGTACACATCCGTTAATCGAACACCTGCAAAAATATACACATTAGCTGAAATCAATCGGTAAGCGTGTAATTAAATTGTACAAGATAAAATACTTGTATCGTGTGATACGCGAGATATTGAAGAATAAAATGAACAGTTAGTATGCCGCTCCGTCAATATATACACATGTTGTCTGTCCAAGGTCCCCTCTAAAAAGAATAGTAATGTACTAACTCCACGATAATATACTTCAGTATCACGTGACAGCACCTTTCTTCCTCAAGCGTGTGTCTAATTTAAGATTTTAAAGAGTTCCCCAACTATAAATAGACATCACTCTTAGTCTACGAGAAGGGGAAAAGGGGGGGGGGGGGGTCAAAGGCATGTATACTAGACGTGCCATGTGACTTTGATACACTCAAACTGGTTGCTGCTACTGTGACAATGTCAAGAACGGGGTGACATCCTCCGCTATTGCTTGCAATGGCAAATCTAGTGTTAGAATAACTCATTCGCAATTCATTTTTTTCTGATGAGAAAACAGGAAATAGAGTATTTTTCTCAATTTTACGTGTAAAATTGTTCACAGATATTTGTCACTGAACAGCACAAAACGTATAGACAAGGAATAAACCAATGCAAAATGTGTCACTTTATGCTATACAAAGTATTGATCAATCAATCAAATCATGATTCAAGTGATCAAATCATGATTCAAGTGATCAAATCATGATAAGTGATCAATCAATCAAGTTTTGATATCAAACAAGTAATGAATCAAGTGCAGATATCGAAAAAAACGTCCCCTTACCATTTTACAAACTGCCTATCAGTCGATTAATCAATCAATCAAACGATTAATCAATCAATGATTGATCAATCATGATCACAAACCATCAATCAACCAATCCACATATCTTTTACGTTGAGTTTATGAAAGAAAATACCTTTAATTCTCTGTTGAACAATCGACTTTCGCGTATTATTATGTCACCCCTTTGAAAAAGGGGGGATATATTGTTATTCTACGAATTTTTTCTTCCACACTTTTTGTCCAGCCGATTTCTCGGAGATGCCTTGACATATATTTATAAAACTGCACCATAATGACAATCCCCATGTGCAAAGTTGCAGTAAGCATGGAATGGTTCAAGATGGCCGCCGTTTCCATGGAAACGGCAAAAATGTAAAAAACCGAAAAATGGTCCAAATTTAATGAAACTTTCAGAACTAATAACTCATCGTTAGAAGGCGTGACATCCATCTTAAGAACTTTTAAAATGGCTACCGTTGTCATGGAAACGGTCCAAACGTGAAAAAAACGAAAATAAATCCTTAATTAATTCATAGAAAATAAACCGCTACAGATACGGCAAAAAAACCCGTAAGTAGAAAACAGCAGTATAAACTGTAGAATTCATTGCCGTTGGAATTTTTAAGATAGCTGCTGTTACCATGGAGATAACGCTAAAAGTGCACATTGGACCCATATGGTAAAAAACGTCAAAGTAACATTTTCGTACAAATTTTAAGCTCATTCCCGTTTAAATGCTATTGTATTGTCATCTGTCTTCGAAATTTTCAAAATGGCCGCCGTTGCCATGGAAACAGCCTTAAAAAAAAAAAAAAAAAAAAAAAAAAAAAAAAACTCGAAAATTTGAGACAAAATTCTGTGATGAACACTATGTGCAAAACATCTTCTAGAATATGCTAGAAGAAAACGAATATATAATTTAACGTGCTTCTTTCTATTCTATACAAAAATCGTGCTCTGAAGAGAAAATCGCCACTGAGAGAGAGAGAGAGAGAGAGAGAGAGGGAGAGAGAGAGAAACATGAAGAGTACACATAATTGACATTTCTGCACTTGCATTAAAGTACACATCCGTTAATCGAACACCTGCAAAAATATACACATTAGCTGAAATCAATCGGTAAGCGTGTAATTAAATTGTACAAGATAAAATACTTGTATCGTGTGATACGCGAGATATTGAAGAATAAAATGAACAGTTAGTATGCCGCTCCGTCAATATATACACATGTTGTCTGTCCAAGGTCCCCTCTAAAAAGAATAGTAATGTACTAACTCCACGATAATATACTTCAGTATCACGTGACAGCACCTTTCTTCCTCAAGCGTGTGTCTAATTTAAGATTTTAAAGAGTTCCCCAACTATAAATAGACATCACTCTTAGTCTACGAGAAGGGAAAAAGGGGGGGGGGGTCAAAGGCATGTATACTAGACGTGCCATGTGACTTTGATACACTCAAACTGGTTGCTGCTACTGTGACAATGTCAAGAACGGGGTGACATCCTCCGCTATTGCTTGCAATGGCAAATCTAGTGTTAGAATAACTCATTCGCAATTCATTTTTTTCTGATGAGAAAACAGGAAATAGAGTATTTTTCTCAATTTTACGTGTAAAATTGTTCACAGATATTTGTCACTGAACAGCACAAAACGTATAGACAAGGAATAAACCAATGCAAAATGTGTCACTTTATGCTATACAAAGTATTGATCAATCAATCAAATCATGATTCAAGTGATCAAATCATGATTCAAGTGATCAAATCATGATAAGTGATCAATCAATCAAGTTTTGATATCAAACAAGTAATGAATCAAGTGCAGATATCGAAAAAAACGTCCCCTTACCATTTTACAAACTGCCTATCAGTCGATTAATCAATCAATCAAACGATTAATCAATCAATGATTGATCAATCATGATCACAAACCATCAATCAACCAATCCACATATCTTTTACGTTGAGTTTATGAAAGAAAATACCTTTAATTCTCTGTTGAACAATCGACTTTCGCGTATTATTATGTCACCCCTTTGAAAAAGGGGGGATATATTGTTATTCTACGAATTTTTTCTTCCACACTTTTTGTCCAGCCGATTTCTCGGAGATGCCTTGACATATATTTATAAAACTGCACCATAATGACAATCCCCATGTGCAAAGTTGCAGTAAGCATGGAATGGTTCAAGATGGCCGCCGTTTCCATGGAAACGGCAAAAATGTAAAAAACCGAAAAATGGTCCAAATTTAATGAAACTTTCAGAACTAATAACTCATCGTTAGAAGGCGTGACATCCATCTTAAGAACTTTTAAAATGGCTACCGTTGTCATGGAAACGGTCCAAACGTGAAAAAAACGAAAATAAATCCTTAATTAATTCATAGAAAATAAACCGCTACAGATACGGCAAAAAAACCCGTAAGTAGAAAACAGCAGTATAAACTGTAGAATTCATTGCCGTTGGAATTTTTAAGATAGCTGCTGTTACCATGGAGATAACGCTAAAAGTGCACATTGGACCCATATGGTAAAAAACGTCAAAGTAACATTTTCGTACAAATTTTAAGCTCATTCCCGTTTAAATGCTATTGTATTGTCATCTGTCTTCGAAATTTTCAAAATGGCCGCCGTTGCCATGGAAACAGCCTTAAAAAAAAAAAAAAAAAAAAAAAAAAAAAAAAAACTCGAAAATTTGAGACAAAATTCTGTGATGAAGACTATGTGCAAAACATCTTCTAGAATATGCTAGAAGAAAACGAATATATAATTTAACGTGCTTCTTTCTATTCTATACAAAAATCGTGCTCTGAAGAGAAAATCGCCACTGAGAGAGAGAGAGAGAGAGAGAGAGAGGGAGAGAGAGAGAAACATGAAGAGTACACATAATTGACATTTCTGCACTTGCATTAAAGTACACATCCGTTAATCGAACACCTGCAAAAATATACACATTAGCTGAAATCAATCGGTAAGCGTGTAATTAAATTGTACAAGATAAAATACTTGTATCGTGTGATACGCGAGATATTGAAGAATAAAATGAACAGTTAGTATGCCGCTCCGTCAATATATACACATGTTGTCTGTCCAAGGTCCCCTCTAAAAAGAATAGTAATGTACTAACTCCACGATAATATACTTCAGTATCACGTGACAGCACCTTTCTTCCTCAAGCGTGTGTCTAATTTAAGATTTTAAAGAGTTCCCCAACTATAAATAGACATCACTCTTAGTCTACGAGAAGGGGAAAAGGGGGGGGGGGGTCAAAGGCATGTATACTAGACGTGCCATGTGACTTTGATACACTCAAACTGGTTGCTGCTACTGTGACAATGTCAAGAACGGGGTGACATCCTCCGCTATTGCTTGCAATGGCAAATCTAGTGTTAGAATAACTCATTCGCAATTCATTTTTTTCTGATGAGAAAACAGGAAATAGAGTATTTTTCTCAATTTTACGTGTAAAATTGTTCACAGATATTTGTCACTGAACAGCACAAAACGTATAGACAAGGAATAAACCAATGCAAAATGTGTCACTTTATGCTATACAAAGTATTGATCAATCAATCAAATCATGATTCAAGTGATCAAATCATGATTCAAGTGATCAAATCATGATAAGTGATCAATCAATCAAGTTTTGATATCAAACAAGTAATGAATCAAGTGCAGATATCGAAAAAAACGTCCCCTTACCATTTTACAAACTGCCTATCAGTCGATTAATCAATCAATCAAACGATTAATCAATCAATGATTGATCAATCATGATCACAAACCATCAATCAACCAATCCACATATCTTTTACGTTGAGTTTATGAAAGAAAATACCTTTAATTCTCTGTTGAACAATCGACTTTCGCGTATTATTATGTCACCCCTTTGAAAAAGGGGGGATATATTGTTATTCTACGAATTTTTTCTTCCACACTTTTTGTCCAGCCGATTTCTCGGAGATGCCTTGACATATATTTATAAAACTGCACCATAATGACAATCCCCATGTGCAAAGTTGCAGTAAGCATGGAATGGTTCAAGATGGCCGCCGTTTCCATGGAAACGGCAAAAATGTAAAAAACCGAAAAATGGTCCAAATTTAATGAAACTTTCAGAACTAATAACTCATCGTTAGAAGGCGTGACATCCATCTTAAGAACTTTTAAAATGGCTACCGTTGTCATGGAAACGGTCCAAACGTGAAAAAAACGAAAATAAATCCTTAATTAATTCATAGAAAATAAACCGCTACAGATACGGCAAAAAAACCCGTAAGTAGAAAACAGCAGTATAAACTGTAGAATTCATTGCCGTTGGAATTTTTAAGATAGCTGCTGTTACCATGGAGATAACGCTAAAAGTGCACATTGGACCCATATGGTAAAAAACGTCAAAGTAACATTTTCGTACAAATTTTAAGCTCATTCCCGTTTAAATGCTATTGTATTGTCATCTGTCTTCGAAATTTTCAAAATGGCCGCCGTTGCCATGGAAACAGCCTTAAAAAAAAAAAAAAAAAAAAAAAAAAAAAAAAACTCGAAAATTTGAGACAAAATTCTGTGATGAAGACTATGTGCAAAACATCTTCTAGAATATGCTAGAAGAAAACGAATATATAATTTAACGTGCTTCTTTCTATTCTATACAAAAATCGTGCTCTGAAGAGAAAATCGCCACTGAGAGAGAGAGAGAGAGAGAGAGAGAGAGAGAGAGAGAAACATGAAGAGTACACATAATTGACATTTCTGCACTTGCATTAAAGTACACATCCGTTAATCGAACACCTGCAAAAATATACACATTAGCTGAAATCAATCGGTAAGCGTGTAATTAAATTGTACAAGATAAAATACTTGTATCGTGTGATACGCGAGATATTGAAGAATAAAATGAACAGTTAGTATGCCGCTCCGTCAATATATACACATGTTGTCTGTCCAAGGTCCCCTCTAAAAAGAATAGTAATGTACTAACTCCACGATAATATACTTCAGTATCACGTGACAGCACCTTTCTTCCTCAAGCGTGTGTCTAATTTAAGATTTTAAAGAGTTCCCCAACTATAAATAGACATCACTCTTAGTCTACGAGAAGGGAAAAAGGGGGGGGGGGGTCAAAGGCATGTATACTAGACGTGCCATGTGACTTTGATACACTCAAACTGGTTGCTGCTACTGTGACAATGTCAAGAACGGGGTGACATCCTCCGCTATTGCTTGCAATGGCAAATCTAGTGTTAGAATAACTCATTCGCAATTCATTTTTTCTGATGAGAAAACAGGAAATAGAGTATTTTTCTCAATTTTACGTGTAAAATTGTTCACAGATATTTGTCACTGAACAGCACAAAACGTATAGACAAGGAATAAACCAATGCAAAATGTGTCACTTTATGCTATACAAAGTATTGATCAATCAATCAAATCATGATTCAAGTGATCAAATCATGATTCAAGTGATCAAATCATGATAAGTGATCAATCAATCAAGTTTTGATATCAAACAAGTAATGAATCAAGTGCAGATATCGAAAAAAACGTCCCCTTACCATTTTACAAACTGCCTATCAGTCGATTAATCAATCAATCAAACGATTAATCAATCAATGATTGATCAATCATGATCACAAACCATCAATCAACCAATCCACATATCTTTTACGTTGAGTTTATGAAAGAAAATACCTTTAATTCTCTGTTGAACAATCGACTTTCGCGTATTATTATGTCACCCCTTTGAAAAAGGGGGGATATATTGTTATTCTACGAATTTTTTCTTCCACACTTTTTGTCCAGCCGATTTCTCGGAGATGCCTTGACATATATTTATAAAACTGCACCATAATGACAATCCCCATGTGCAAAGTTGCAGTAAGCATGGAATGGTTCAAGATGGCCGCCGTTTCCATGGAAACGGCAAAAATGTAAAAAACCGAAAAATGGTCCAAATTTAATGAAACTTTCAGAACTAATAACTCATCGTTAGAAGGCGTGACATCCATCTTAAGAACTTTTAAAATGGCTACCGTTGTCATGGAAACGGTCCAAACGTGAAAAAAACGAAAATAAATCCTTAATTAATTCATAGAAAATAAACCGCTACAGATACGGCAAAAAAACCCGTAAGTAGAAAACAGCAGTATAAACTGTAGAATTCATTGCCGTTGGAATTTTTAAGATAGCTGCTGTTACCATGGAGATAACGCTAAAAGTGCACATTGGACCCATATGGTAAAAAACGTCAAAGTAACATTTTCGTACAAATTTTAAGCTCATTCCCGTTTAAATGCTATTGTATTGTCATCTGTCTTCGAAATTTTCAAAATGGCCGCCGTTGCCATGGAAACAGCCTTAAAAAAAAAAAAAAAAAAAAAAAAAAAAAAAAACTCGAAAATTTGAGACAAAATTCTGTGATGAAGACTATGTGCAAAACATCTTCTAGAATATGCTAGAAGAAAACGAATATATAATTTAACGTGCTTCTTTCTATTCTATACAAAAATCGTGCTCTGAAGAGAAAATCGCCACTGAGAGAGAGAGAGAGAGAGAGAGAGAGAGAGAGAGAGAAACATGAAGAGTACACATAATTGACATTTCTGCACTTGCATTAAAGTACACATCCGTTAATCGAACACCTGCAAAAATATACACATTAGCTGAAATCAATCGGTAAGCGTGTAATTAAATTGTACAAGATAAAATACTTGTATCGTGTGATACGCGAGATATTGAAGAATAAAATGAACAGTTAGTATGCCGCTCCGTCAATATATACACATGTTGTCTGTCCAAGGTCCCCTCTAAAAAGAATAGTAATGTACTAACTCCACGATAATATACTTCAGTATCACGTGACAGCACCTTTCTTCCTCAAGCGTGTGTCTAATTTAAGATTTTAAAGAGTTCCCCAACTATAAATAGACATCACTCTTAGTCTACGAGAAGGGAAAAAGGGGGGGGGGGTCAAAGGCATGTATACTAGACGTGCCATGTGACTTTGATACACTCAAACTGGTTGCTGCTACTGTGACAATGTCAAGAACGGGGTGACATCCTCCGCTATTGCTTGCAATGGCAAATCTAGTGTTAGAATAACTCATTCGCAATTCATTTTTTCTGATGAGAAAACAGGAAATAGAGTATTTTTCTCAATTTTACGTGTAAAATTGTTCACAGATATTTGTCACTGAACAGCACAAAACGTATAGACAAGGAATAAACCAATGCAAAATGTGTCACTTTATGCTATACAAAGTATTGATCAATCAATCAAATCATGATTCAAGTGATCAAATCATGATTCAAGTGATCAAATCATGATAAGTGATCAATCAATCAAGTTTTGATATCAAACAAGTAATGAATCAAGTGCAGATATCGAAAAAAACGTCCCCTTACCATTTTACAAACTGCCTATCAGTCGATTAATCAATCAATCAAACGATTAATCAATCAATGATTGATCAATCATGATCACAAACCATCAATCAACCAATCCACATATCTTTTACGTTGAGTTTATGAAAGAAAATACCTTTAATTCTCTGTTGAACAATCGACTTTCGCGTATTATTATGTCACCCCTTTGAAAAAGGGGGGATATATTGTTATTCTACGAATTTTTTCTTCCACACTTTTTGTCCAGCCGATTTCTCGGAGATGCCTTGACATATATTTATAAAACTGCACCATAATGACAATCCCCATGTGCAAAGTTGCAGTAAGCATGGAATGGTTCAAGATGGCCGCCGTTTCCATGGAAACGGCAAAAATGTAAAAAACCGAAAAATGGTCCAAATTTAATGAAACTTTCAGAACTAATAACTCATCGTTAGAAGGCGTGACATCCATCTTAAGAACTTTTAAAATGGCTACCGTTGTCATGGAAACGGTCCAAACGTGAAAAAAACGAAAATAAATCCTTAATTAATTCATAGAAAATAAACCGCTACAGATACGGCAAAAAAACCCGTAAGTAGAAAACAGCAGTATAAACTGTAGAATTCATTGCCGTTGGAATTTTTAAGATAGCTGCTGTTACCATGGAGATAACGCTAAAAGTGCACATTGGACCCATATGGTAAAAAACGTCAAAGTAACATTTTCGTACAAATTTTAAGCTCATTCCCGTTTAAATGCTATTGTATTGTCATCTGTCTTCGAAATTTTCAAAATGGCCGCCGTTGCCATGGAAACAGCCTTAAAAAAAAAAAAAAAAAAAAAAAAAAAAAAAAACTCGAAAATTTGAGACAAAATTCTGTGATGAAGACTATGTGCAAAACATCTTCTAGAATATGCTAGAAGAAAACGAATATATAATTTAACGTGCTTCTTTCTATTCTATACAAAAATCGTGCTCTGAAGAGAAAATCGCCACTGAGAGAGAGAGAGAGAGAGAGAGAGAGAGAGAGAGAAACATGAAGAGTACACATAATTGACATTTCTGCACTTGCATTAAAGTACACATCCGTTAATCGAACACCTGCAAAAATATACACATTAGCTGAAATCAATCGGTAAGCGTGTAATTAAATTGTACAAGATAAAATACTTGTATCGTGTGATACGCGAGATATTGAAGAATAAAATGAACAGTTAGTATGCCGCTCCGTCAATATATACACATGTTGTCTGTCCAAGGTCCCCTCTAAAAAGAATAGTAATGTACTAACTCCACGATAATATACTTCAGTATCACGTGACAGCACCTTTCTTCCTCAAGCGTGTGTCTAATTTAAGATTTTAAAGAGTTCCCCAACTATAAATAGACATCACTCTTAGTCTACGAGAAGGGAAAAAGGGGGGGGGGGTCAAAGGCATGTATACTAGACGTGCCATGTGACTTTGATACACTCAAACTGGTTGCTGCTACTGTGACAATGTCAAGAACGGGGTGACATCCTCCGCTATTGCTTGCAATGGCAAATCTAGTGTTAGAATAACTCATTCGCAATTCATTTTTTCTGATGAGAAAACAGGAAATAGAGTATTTTTCTCAATTTTACGTGTAAAATTGTTCACAGATATTTGTCACTGAACAGCACAAAACGTATAGACAAGGAATAAACCAATGCAAAATGTGTCACTTTATGCTATACAAAGTATTGATCAATCAATCAAATCATGATTCAAGTGATCAAATCATGATTCAAGTGATCAAATCATGATAAGTGATCAATCAATCAAGTTTTGATATCAAACAAGTAATGAATCAAGTGCAGATATCGAAAAAAACGTCCCCTTACCATTTTACAAACTGCCTATCAGTCGATTAATCAATCAATCAAACGATTAATCAATCAATGATTGATCAATCATGATCACAAACCATCAATCAACCAATCCACATATCTTTTACGTTGAGTTTATGAAAGAAAATACCTTTAATTCTCTGTTGAACAATCGACTTTCGCGTATTATTATGTCACCCCTTTGAAAAAGGGGGGATATATTGTTATTCTACGAATTTTTTCTTCCACACTTTTTGTCCAGCCGATTTCTCGGAGATGCCTTGACATATATTTATAAAACTGCACCATAATGACAATCCCCATGTGCAAAGTTGCAGTAAGCATGGAATGGTTCAAGATGGCCGCCGTTTCCATGGAAACGGCAAAAATGTAAAAAACCGAAAAATGGTCCAAATTTAATGAAACTTTCAGAACTAATAACTCATCGTTAGAAGGCGTGACATCCATCTTAAGAACTTTTAAAATGGCTACCGTTGTCATGGAAACGGTCCAAACGTGAAAAAAACGAAAATAAATCCTTAATTAATTCATAGAAAATAAACCGCTACAGATACGGCAAAAAAACCCGTAAGTAGAAAACAGCAGTATAAACTGTAGAATTCATTGCCGTTGGAATTTTTAAGATAGCTGCTGTTACCATGGAGATAACGCTAAAAGTGCACATTGGACCCATATGGTAAAAAACGTCAAAGTAACATTTTCGTACAAATTTTAAGCTCATTCCCGTTTAAATGCTATTGTATTGTCATCTGTCTTCGAAATTTTCAAAATGGCCGCCGTTGCCATGGAAACAGCCTTAAAAAAAAAAAAAAAAAAAAAAAAAAAAAAAAACTCGAAAATTTGAGACAAAATTCTGTGATGAAGACTATGTGCAAAACATCTTCTAGAATATGCTAGAAGAAAACGAATATATAATTTAACGTGCTTCTTTCTATTCTATACAAAAATCGTGCTCTGAAGAGAAAATCGCCACTGAGAGAGAGAGAGAGAGAGAGAGAGAGAGAGAGAGAGAGAGAGACATGAAGAGTACACATAATTGACATTTCTGCACTTGCATTAAAGTACACATCCGTTAATCGAACACCTGCAAAAATATACACATTAGCTGAAATCAATCGGTAAGCGTGTAATTAAATTGTACAAGATAAAATACTTGTATCGTGTGATACGCGAGATATTGAAGAATAAAATGAACAGTTAGTATGCCGCTCCGTCAATATATACACATGTTGTCTGTCCAAGGTCCCCTCTAAAAAGAATAGTAATGTACTAACTCCACGATAATATACTTCAGTATCACGTGACAGCATCTTTCTTCCTCAAGCGTGTGTCTAATTTAAGATTTTAAAGAGTTCCCCAACTATAAATAGACATCACTCTTAGTCTACGAGAAGGGAAAAAGGGGGGGGGGGTCAAAGGCATGTATACTAGACGTGCCATGTGACTTTGATACACTCAAACTGGTTGCTGCTACTGTGACAATGTCAAGAACGGGGTGACATCCTCCGCTATTGCTTGCAATGGCAAATCTAGTGTTAGAATAACTCATTCGCAATTCATTTTTTCTGATGAGAAAACAGGAAATAGAGTATTTTTCTCAATTTTACGTGTAAAATTGTTCACAGATATTTGTCACTGAACAGCACAAAACGTATAGACAAGGAATAAACCAATGCAAAATGTGTCACTTTATGCTATACAAAGTATTGATCAATCAATCAAATCATGATTCAAGTGATCAAATCATGATTCAAGTGATCAAATCATGATAAGTGATCAATCAATCAAGTTTTGATATCAAACAAGTAATGAATCAAGTGCAGATATCGAAAAAAACGTCCCCTTACCATTTTACAAACTGCCTATCAGTCGATTAATCAATCAATCAAACGATTAATCAATCAATGATTGATCAATCATGATCACAAACCATCAATCAACCAATCCACATATCTTTTACGTTGAGTTTATGAAAGAAAATACCTTTAATTCTCTGTTGAACAATCGACTTTCGCGTATTATTATGTCACCCCTTTGAAAAAGGGGGGATATATTGTTATTCTACGAATTTTTTCTTCCACACTTTTTGTCCAGCCGATTTCTCGGAGATGCCTTGACATATATTTATAAAACTGCACCATAATGACAATCCCCATGTGCAAAGTTGCAGTAAGCATGGAATGGTTCAAGATGGCCGCCGTTTCCATGGAAACGGCAAAAATGTAAAAAACCGAAAAATGGTCCAAATTTAATGAAACTTTCAGAACTAATAACTCATCGTTAGAAGGCGTGACATCCATCTTAAGAACTTTTAAAATGGCTACCGTTGTCATGGAAACGGTCCAAACGTGAAAAAAACGAAAATAAATCCTTAATTAATTCATAGAAAATAAACCGCTACAGATACGGCAAAAAAACCCGTAAGTAGAAAACAGCAGTATAAACTGTAGAATTCATTGCCGTTGGAATTTTTAAGATAGCTGCTGTTACCATGGAGATAACGCTAAAAGTGCACATTGGACCCATATGGTAAAAAACGTCAAAGTAACATTTTCGTACAAATTTTAAGCTCATTCCCGTTTAAATGCTATTGTATTGTCATCTGTCTTCGAAATTTTCAAAATGGCCGCCGTTGCCATGGAAACAGCCTTAAAAAAAAAAAAAAAAAAAAAAAAAAAAAAAAACTCGAAAATTTGAGACAAAATTCTGTGATGAAGACTATGTGCAAAACATCTTCTAGAATATGCTAGAAGAAAACGAATATATAATTTAACGTGCTTCTTTCTATTCTATACAAAAATCGTGCTCTGAAGAGAAAATCGCCACTGAGAGAGAGAGAGAGAGAGAGAGAGAGAGAGAGAGAGAGAGAACATGAAGAGTACACATAATTGACATTTCTGCACTTGCATTAAAGTACACATCCGTTAATCGAACACCTGCAAAAATATACACATTAGCTGAAATCAATCGGTAAGCGTGTAATTAAATTGTACAAGATAAAATACTTGTATCGTGTGATACGCGAGATATTGAAGAATAAAATGAACAGTTAGTATGCCGCTCCGTCAATATATACACATGTTGTCTGTCCAAGGTCCCCTCTAAAAAGAATAGTAATGTACTAACTCCACGATAATATACTTCAGTATCACGTGACAGCACCTTTCTTCCTCAAGCGTGTGTCTAATTTAAGATTTTAAAGAGTTCCCCAACTATAAATAGACATCACTCTTAGTCTACGAGAAGGGAAAAAGGGGGGGGGGGTCAAAGGCATGTATACTAGACGTGCCATGTGACTTTGATACACTCAAACTGGTTGCTGCTACTGTGACAATGTCAAGAACGGGGTGACATCCTCCGCTATTGCTTGCAATGGCAAATCTAGTGTTAGAATAACTCATTCGCAATTCATTTTTTCTGATGAGAAAACAGGAAATAGAGTATTTTTCTCAATTTTACGTGTAAAATTGTTCACAGATATTTGTCACTGAACAGCACAAAACGTATAGACAAGGAATAAACCAATGCAAAATGTGTCACTTTATGCTATACAAAGTATTGATCAATCAATCAAATCATGATTCAAGTGATCAAATCATGATTCAAGTGATCAAATCATGATAAGTGATCAATCAATCAAGTTTTGATATCAAACAAGTAATGAATCAAGTGCAGATATCGAAAAAAACGTCCCCTTACCATTTTACAAACTGCCTATCAGTCGATTAATCAATCAATCAAACGATTAATCAATCAATGATTGATCAATCATGATCACAAACCATCAATCAACCAATCCACATATCTTTTACGTTGAGTTTATGAAAGAAAATACCTTTAATTCTCTGTTGAACAATCGACTTTCGCGTATTATTATGTCACCCCTTTGAAAAAGGGGGGATATATTGTTATTCTACGAATTTTTTCTTCCACACTTTTTGTCCAGCCGATTTCTCGGAGATGCCTTGACATATATTTATAAAACTGCACCATAATGACAATCCCCATGTGCAAAGTTGCAGTAAGCATGGAATGGTTCAAGATGGCCGCCGTTTCCATGGAAACGGCAAAAATGTAAAAAACCGAAAAATGGTCCAAATTTAATGAAACTTTCAGAACTAATAACTCATCGTTAGAAGGCGTGACATCCATCTTAAGAACTTTTAAAATGGCTACCGTTGTCATGGAAACGGTCCAAACGTGAAAAAAACGAAAATAAATCCTTAATTAATTCATAGAAAATAAACCGCTACAGATACGGCAAAAAAACCCGTAAGTAGAAAACAGCAGTATAAACTGTAGAATTCATTGCCGTTGGAATTTTTAAGATAGCTGCTGTTACCATGGAGATAACGCTAAAAGTGCACATTGGACCCATATGGTAAAAAACGTCAAAGTAACATTTTCGTACAAATTTTAAGCTCATTCCCGTTTAAATGCTATTGTATTGTCATCTGTCTTCGAAATTTTCAAAATGGCCGCCGTTGCCATGGAAACAGCCTTAAAAAAAAAAAAAAAAAAAAAAAAAAAAAAAAACTCGAAAATTTGAGACAAAATTCTGTGATGAAGACTATGTGCAAAACATCTTCTAGAATATGCTAGAAGAAAACGAATATATAATTTAACGTGCTTCTTTCTATTCTATACAAAAATCGTGCTCTGAAGAGAAAATCGCCACTGAGAGAGAGAGAGAGAGAGAGAGAGAGAGAGAGAGAAACATGAAGAGTACACATAATTGACATTTCTGCACTTGCATTAAAGTACACATCCGTTAATCGAACACCTGCAAAAATATACACATTAGCTGAAATCAATCGGTAAGCGTGTAATTAAATTGTACAAGATAAAATACTTGTATCGTGTGATACGCGAGATATTGAAGAATAAAATGAACAGTTAGTATGCCGCTCCGTCAATATATACACATGTTGTCTGTCCAAGGTCCCCTCTAAAAAGAATAGTAATGTACTAACTCCACGATAATATACTTCAGTATCACGTGACAGCACCTTTCTTCCTCAAGCGTGTGTCTAATTTAAGATTTTAAAGAGTTCCCCAACTATAAATAGACATCACTCTTAGTCTACGAGAAGGGAAAAAGGGGGGGGGGGGTCAAAGGCATGTATACTAGACGTGCCATGTGACTTTGATACACTCAAACTGGTTGCTGCTACTGTGACAATGTCAAGAACGGGGTGACATCCTCCGCTATTGCTTGCAATGGCAAATCTAGTGTTAGAATAACTCATTCGCAATTCATTTTTTCTGATGAGAAAACAGGAAATAGAGTATTTTTCTCAATTTTACGTGTAAAATTGTTCACAGATATTTGTCACTGAACAGCACAAAACGTATAGACAAGGAATAAACCAATGCAAAATGTGTCACTTTATGCTATACAAAGTATTGATCAATCAATCAAATCATGATTCAAGTGATCAAATCATGATTCAAGTGATCAAATCATGATAAGTGATCAATCAATCAAGTTTTGATATCAAACAAGTAATGAATCAAGTGCAGATATCGAAAAAAACGTCCCCTTACCATTTTACAAACTGCCTATCAGTCGATTAATCAATCAATCAAACGATTAATCAATCAATGATTGATCAATCATGATCACAAACCATCAATCAACCAATCCACATATCTTTTACGTTGAGTTTATGAAAGAAAATACCTTTAATTCTCTGTTGAACAATCGACTTTCGCGTATTATTATGTCACCCCTTTGAAAAAGGGGGGATATATTGTTATTCTACGAATTTTTTCTTCCACACTTTTTGTCCAGCCGATTTCTCGGAGATGCCTTGACATATATTTATAAAACTGCACCATAATGACAATCCCCATGTGCAAAGTTGCAGTAAGCATGGAATGGTTCAAGATGGCCGCCGTTTCCATGGAAACGGCAAAAATGTAAAAAACCGAAAAATGGTCCAAATTTAATGAAACTTTCAGAACTAATAACTCATCGTTAGAAGGCGTGACATCCATCTTAAGAACTTTTAAAATGGCTACCGTTGTCATGGAAACGGTCCAAACGTGAAAAAAACGAAAATAAATCCTTAATTAATTCATAGAAAATAAACCGCTACAGATACGGCAAAAAAACCCGTAAGTAGAAAACAGCAGTATAAACTGTAGAATTCATTGCCGTTGGAATTTTTAAGATAGCTGCTGTTACCATGGAGATAACGCTAAAAGTGCACATTGGACCCATATGGTAAAAAACGTCAAAGTAACATTTTCGTACAAATTTTAAGCTCATTCCCGTTTAAATGCTATTGTATTGTCATCTGTCTTCGAAATTTTCAAAATGGCCGCCGTTGCCATGGAAACAGCCTTAAAAAAAAAAAAAAAAAAAAAAAAAAAAAAAAACTCGAAAATTTGAGACAAAATTCTGTGATGAAGACTATGTGCAAAACATCTTCTAGAATATGCTAGAAGAAAACGAATATATAATTTAACGTGCTTCTTTCTATTCTATACAAAAATCGTGCTCTGAAGAGAAAATCGCCACTGAGAGAGAGAGAGAGAGAGAGAGAGAGAGAGAGAGAAACATGAAGAGTACACATAATTGACATTTCTGCACTTGCATTAAAGTACACATCCGTTAATCGAACACCTGCAAAAATATACACATTAGCTGAAATCAATCGGTAAGCGTGTAATTAAATTGTACAAGATAAAATACTTGTATCGTGTGATACGCGAGATATTGAAGAATAAAATGAACAGTTAGTATGCCGCTCCGTCAATATATACACATGTTGTCTGTCCAAGGTCCCCTCTAAAAAGAATAGTAATGTACTAACTCCACGATAATATACTTCAGTATCACGTGACAGCACCTTTCTTCCTCAAGCGTGTGTCTAATTTAAGATTTTAAAGAGTTCCCCAACTATAAATAGACATCACTCTTAGTCTACGAGAAGGGAAAAAGGGGGGGGGGGTCAAAGGCATGTATACTAGACGTGCCATGTGACTTTGATACACTCAAACTGGTTGCTGCTACTGTGACAATGTCAAGAACGGGGTGACATCCTCCGCTATTGCTTGCAATGGCAAATCTAGTGTTAGAATAACTCATTCGCAATTCATTTTTTCTGATGAGAAAACAGGAAATAGAGTATTTTTCTCAATTTTACGTGTAAAATTGTTCACAGATATTTGTCACTGAACAGCACAAAACGTATAGACAAGGAATAAACCAATGCAAAATGTGTCACTTTATGCTATACAAAGTATTGATCAATCAATCAAATCATGATTCAAGTGATCAAATCATGATTCAAGTGATCAAATCATGATAAGTGATCAATCAATCAAGTTTTGATATCAAACAAGTAATGAATCAAGTGCAGATATCGAAAAAAACGTCCCCTTACCATTTTACAAACTGCCTATCAGTCGATTAATCAATCAATCAAACGATTAATCAATCAATGATTGATCAATCATGATCACAAACCATCAATCAACCAATCCACATATCTTTTACGTTGAGTTTATGAAAGAAAATACCTTTAATTCTCTGTTGAACAATCGACTTTCGCGTATTATTATGTCACCCCTTTGAAAAAGGGGGGATATATTGTTATTCTACGAATTTTTTCTTCCACACTTTTTGTCCAGCCGATTTCTCGGAGATGCCTTGACATATATTTATAAAACTGCACCATAATGACAATCCCCATGTGCAAAGTTGCAGTAAGCATGGAATGGTTCAAGATGGCCGCCGTTTCCATGGAAACGGCAAAAATGTAAAAAACCGAAAAATGGTCCAAATTTAATGAAACTTTCAGAACTAATAACTCATCGTTAGAAGGCGTGACATCCATCTTAAGAACTTTTAAAATGGCTACCGTTGTCATGGAAACGGTCCAAACGTGAAAAAAACGAAAATAAATCCTTAATTAATTCATAGAAAATAAACCGCTACAGATACGGCAAAAAAACCCGTAAGTAGAAAACAGCAGTATAAACTGTAGAATTCATTGCCGTTGGAATTTTTAAGATAGCTGCTGTTACCATGGAGATAACGCTAAAAGTGCACATTGGACCCATATGGTAAAAAACGTCAAAGTAACATTTTCGTACAAATTTTAAGCTCATTCCCGTTTAAATGCTATTGTATTGTCATCTGTCTTCGAAATTTTCAAAATGGCCGCCGTTGCCATGGAAACAGCCTTAAAAAAAAAAAAAAAAAAAAAAAAAAAAAAAAACTCGAAAATTTGAGACAAAATTCTGTGATGAAGACTATGTGCAAAACATCTTCTAGAATATGCTAGAAGAAAACGAATATATAATTTAACGTGCTTCTTTCTATTCTATACAAAAATCGTGCTCTGAAGAGAAAATCGCCACTGAGAGAGAGAGAGAGAGAGAGAGAGAGAGAGAGAGAGAAACATGAAGAGTACACATAATTGACATTTCTGCACTTGCATTAAAGTACACATCCGTTAATCGAACACCTGCAAAAATATACACATTAGCTGAAATCAATCGGTAAGCGTGTAATTAAATTGTACAAGATAAAATACTTGTATCGTGTGATACGCGAGATATTGAAGAATAAAATGAACAGTTAGTATGCCGCTCCGTCAATATATACACATGTTGTCTGTCCAAGGTCCCCTCTAAAAAGAATAGTAATGTACTAACTCCACGATAATATACTTCAGTATCACGTGACAGCACCTTTCTTCCTCAAGCGTGTGTCTAATTTAAGATTTTAAAGAGTTCCCCAACTATAAATAGACATCACTCTTAGTCTACGAGAAGGGAAAAAGGGGGGGGGGGGTCAAAGGCATGTATACTAGACGTGCCATGTGACTTTGATACACTCAAACTGGTTGCTGCTACTGTGACAATGTCAAGAACGGGGTGACATCCTCCGCTATTGCTTGCAATGGCAAATCTAGTGTTAGAATAACTCATTCGCAATTCATTTTTTTCTGATGAGAAAACAGGAAATAGAGTATTTTTCTCAATTTTACGTGTAAAATTGTTCACAGATATTTGTCACTGAACAGCACAAAACGTATAGACAAGGAATAAACCAATGCAAAATGTGTCACTTTATGCTATACAAAGTATTGATCAATCAATCAAATCATGATTCAAGTGATCAAATCATGATTCAAGTGATCAAATCATGATAAGTGATCAATCAATCAAGTTTTGATATCAAACAAGTAATGAATCAAGTGCAGATATCGAAAAAAACGTCCCCTTACCATTTTACAAACTGCCTATCAGTCGATTAATCAATCAATCAAACGATTAATCAATCAATGATTGATCAATCATGATCACAAACCATCAATCAACCAATCCACATATCTTTTACGTTGAGTTTATGAAAGAAAATACCTTTAATTCTCTGTTGAACAATCGACTTTCGCGTATTATTATGTCACCCCTTTGAAAAAGGGGGGATATATTGTTATTCTACGAATTTTTTCTTCCACACTTTTTGTCCAGCCGATTTCTCGGAGATGCCTTGACATATATTTATAAAACTGCACCATAATGACAATCCCCATGTGCAAAGTTGCAGTAAGCATGGAATGGTTCAAGATGGCCGCCGTTTCCATGGAAACGGCAAAAATGTAAAAAACCGAAAAATGGTCCAAATTTAATGAAACTTTCAGAACTAATAACTCATCGTTAGAAGGCGTGACATCCATCTTAAGAACTTTTAAAATGGCTACCGTTGTCATGGAAACGGTCCAAACGTGAAAAAAACGAAAATAAATCCTTAATTAATTCATAGAAAATAAACCGCTACAGATACGGCAAAAAAACCCGTAAGTAGAAAACAGCAGTATAAACTGTAGAATTCATTGCCGTTGGAATTTTTAAGATAGCTGCTGTTACCATGGAGATAACGCTAAAAGTGCACATTGGACCCATATGGTAAAAAACGTCAAAGTAACATTTTCGTACAAATTTTAAGCTCATTCCCGTTTAAATGCTATTGTATTGTCATCTGTCTTCGAAATTTTCAAAATGGCCGCCGTTGCCATGGAAACAGCCTTAAAAAAAAAAAAAAAAAAAAAAAAAAAAAAAAAACTCGAAAATTTGAGACAAAATTCTGTGATGAAGACTATGTGCAAAACATCTTCTAGAATATGCTAGAAGAAAACGAATATATAATTTAACGTGCTTCTTTCTATTCTATACAAAAATCGTGCTCTGAAGAGAAAATCGCCACTGAGAGAGAGAGAGAGAGAGAGAGAGAGAGAGAGAGAAACATGAAGAGTACACATAATTGACATTTCTGCACTTGCATTAAAGTACACATCCGTTAATCGAACACCTGCAAAAATATACACATTAGCTGAAATCAATCGGTAAGCGTGTAATTAAATTGTACAAGATAAAATACTTGTATCGTGTGATACGCGAGATATTGAAGAATAAAATGAACAGTTAGTATGCCGCTCCGTCAATATATACACATGTTGTCTGTCCAAGGTCCCCTCTAAAAAGAATAGTAATGTACTAACTCCACGATAATATACTTCAGTATCACGTGACAGCACCTTTCTTCCTCAAGCGTGTGTCTAATTTAAGATTTTAAAGAGTTCCCCAACTATAAATAGACATCACTCTTAGTCTACGAGAAGGGAAAAAGGGGGGGGGGGGGTCAAAGGCATGTATACTAGACGTGCCATGTGACTTTGATACACTCAAACTGGTTGCTGCTACTGTGACAATGTCAAGAACGGGGTGACATCCTCCGCTATTGCTTGCAATGGCAAATCTAGTGTTAGAATAACTCATTCGCAATTCATTTTTTTCTGATGAGAAAACAGGAAATAGAGTATTTTTCTCAATTTTACGTGTAAAATTGTTCACAGATATTTGTCACTGAACAGCACAAAACGTATAGACAAGGAATAAACCAATGCAAAATGTGTCACTTTATGCTATACAAAGTATTGATCAATCAATCAAATCATGATTCAAGTGATCAAATCATGATTCAAGTGATCAAATCATGATAAGTGATCAATCAATCAAGTTTTGATATCAAACAAGTAATGAATCAAGTGCAGATATCGAAAAAAACGACCCCTTACCATTTTACAAACTGCCTATCAGTCGATTAATCAATCAATCAAACGATTAATCAATCAATGATTGATCAATCATGATCACAAACCATCAATCAACCAATCCACATATCTTTTACGTTGAGTTTATGAAAGAAAATACCTTTAATTCTCTGTTGAACAATCGACTTTCGCGTATTATTATGTCACCCCTTTGAAAAAGGGGGGATATATTGTTATTCTACGAATTTTTTCTTCCACACTTTTTGTCCAGCCGATTTCTCGGAGATGCCTTGACATATATTTATAAAACTGCACCATAATGACAATCCCCATGTGCAAAGTTGCAGTAAGCATGGAATGGTTCAAGATGGCCGCCGTTTCCATGGAAACGGCAAAAATGTAAAAAACCGAAAAATGGTCCAAATTTAATGAAACTTTCAGAACTAATAACTCATCGTTAGAAGGCGTGACATCCATCTTAAGAACTTTTAAAATGGCTACCGTTGTCATGGAAACGGTCCAAACGTGAAAAAAACGAAAATAAATCCTTAATTAATTCATAGAAAATAAACCGCTACAGATACGGCAAAAAAACCCGTAAGTAGAAAACAGCAGTATAAACTGTAGAATTCATTGCCGTTGGAATTTTTAAGATAGCTGCTGTTACCATGGAGATAACGCTAAAAGTGCACATTGGACCCATATGGTAAAAAACGTCAAAGTAACATTTTCGTACAAATTTTAAGCTCATTCCCGTTTAAATGCTATTGTATTGTCATCTGTCTTCGAAATTTTCAAAATGGCCGCCGTTGCCATGGAAACAGCCTTAAAAAAAAAAAAAAAAAAAAAAAAAAAAAAAAAACTCGAAAATTTGAGACAAAATTCTGTGATGAAGACTATGTGCAAAACATCTTCTAGAATATGCTAGAAGAAAACGAATATATAATTTAACGTGCTTCTTTCTATTCTATACAAAAATCGTGCTCTGAAGAGAAAATCGCCACTGAGAGAGAGAGAGAGAGAGAGAGAGAGAGAGAGAGAAACATGAAGAGTACACATAATTGACATTTCTGCACTTGCATTAAAGTACACATCCGTTAATCGAACACCTGCAAAAATATACACATTAGCTGAAATCAATCGGTAAGCGTGTAATTAAATTGTACAAGATAAAATACTTGTATCGTGTGATACGCGAGATATTGAAGAATAAAATGAACAGTTAGTATGCCGCTCCGTCAATATATACACATGTTGTCTGTCCAAGGTCCCCTCTAAAAAGAATAGTAATGTACTAACTCCACGATAATATACTTCAGTATCACGTGACAGCACCTTTCTTCCTCAAGCGTGTGTCTAATTTAAGATTTTAAAGAGTTCCCCAACTATAAATAGACATCACTCTTAGTCTACGAGAAGGGAAAAAGGGGGGGGGGGTCAAAGGCATGTATACTAGACGTGCCATGTGACTTTGATACACTCAAACTGGTTGCTGCTACTGTGACAATGTCAAGAACGGGGTGACATCCTCCGCTATTGCTTGCAATGGCAAATCTAGTGTTAGAATAACTCATTCGCAATTCATTTTTTTCTGATGAGAAAACAGGAAATAGAGTATTTTTCTCAATTTTACGTGTAAAATTGTTCACAGATATTTGTCACTGAACAGCACAAAACGTATAGACAAGGAATAAACCAATGCAAAATGTGTCACTTTATGCTATACAAAGTATTGATCAATCAATCAAATCATGATTCAAGTGATCAAATCATGATTCAAGTGATCAAATCATGATAAGTGATCAATCAATCAAGTTTTGATATCAAACAAGTAATGAATCAAGTGCAGATATCGAAAAAAACGTCCCCTTACCATTTTACAAACTGCCTATCAGTCGATTAATCAATCAATCAAACGATTAATCAATCAATGATTGATCAATCATGATCACAAACCATCAATCAACCAATCCACATATCTTTTACGTTGAGTTTATGAAAGAAAATACCTTTAATTCTCTGTTGAACAATCGACTTTCGCGTATTATTATGTCACCCCTTTGAAAAAGGGGGGATATATTGTTATTCTACGAATTTTTTCTTCCACACTTTTTGTCCAGCCGATTTCTCGGAGATGCCTTGACATATATTTATAAAACTGCACCATAATGACAATCCCCATGTGCAAAGTTGCAGTAAGCATGGAATGGTTCAAGATGGCCGCCGTTTCCATGGAAACGGCAAAAATGTAAAAAACCGAAAAATGGTCCAAATTTAATGAAACTTTCAGAACTAATAACTCATCGTTAGAAGGCGTGACATCCATCTTAAGAACTTTTAAAATGGCTACCGTTGTCATGGAAACGGTCCAAACGTGAAAAAAACGAAAATAAATCCTTAATTAATTCATAGAAAATAAACCGCTACAGATACGGCAAAAAAACCCGTAAGTAGAAAACAGCAGTATAAACTGTAGAATTCATTGCCGTTGGAATTTTTAAGATAGCTGCTGTTACCATGGAGATAACGCTAAAAGTGCACATTGGACCCATATGGTAAAAAACGTCAAAGTAACATTTTCGTACAAATTTTAAGCTCATTCCCGTTTAAATGCTATTGTATTGTCATCTGTCTTCGAAATTTTCAAAATGGCCGCCGTTGCCATGGAAACAGCCTTAAAAAAAAAAAAAAAAAAAAAAAAAAAAAAAAAACTCGAAAATTTGAGACAAAATTCTGTGATGAAGACTATGTGCAAAACATCTTCTAGAATATGCTAGAAGAAAACGAATATATAATTTAACGTGCTTCTTTCTATTCTATACAAAAATCGTGCTCTGAAGAGAAAATCGCCACTGAGAGAGAGAGAGAGAGAGAGAGAGAGAGAGAGAGAAACATGAAGAGTACACATAATTGACATTTCTGCACTTGCATTAAAGTACACATCCGTTAATCGAACACCTGCAAAAATATACACATTAGCTGAAATCAATCGGTAAGCGTGTAATTAAATTGTACAAGATAAAATACTTGTATCGTGTGATACGCGAGATATTGAAGAATAAAATGAACAGTTAGTATGCCGCTCCGTCAATATATACACATGTTGTCTGTCCAAGGTCCCCTCTAAAAAGAATAGTAATGTACTAACTCCACGATAATATACTTCAGTATCACGTGACAGCACCTTTCTTCCTCAAGCGTGTGTCTAATTTAAGATTTTAAAGAGTTCCCCAACTATAAATAGACATCACTCTTAGTCTACGAGAAGGGAAAAAGGGGGGGGGGGTCAAAGGCATGTATACTAGACGTGCCATGTGACTTTGATACACTCAAACTGGTTGCTGCTACTGTGACAATGTCAAGAACGGGGTGACATCCTCCGCTATTGCTTGCAATGGCAAATCTAGTGTTAGAATAACTCATTCGCAATTCATTTTTTTCTGATGAGAAAACAGGAAATAGAGTATTTTTCTCAATTTTACGTGTAAAA